>NW_006159518.1:2447543-2483025 GCF_000334495.1 Tupaia belangeri chinensis | reverse complement strand
TCATGACATGAGAAAATCATATAAAATTTAAATTTCAGTGCCCATGAAGTTTTATTGGAACACAGCCACATCCATTTGTTGACAAACTGTCTACAGCCAGTTCTGTGTTAAAATAGCAGAGTTGAGTCTAAGACAGAGCCAGTATGGCCTACAAAACCTAAAATATTTAGTATCCAGTCCCTGAAAGAAGAGGTTCCTCGACCTCTTACCCTTAGGGCCTGTATTACCATCACTCTCCAACACTACTCCCATCCAAGTTTTAAGAAGTTTCAATATACATCCAAATGATCTCTTTAAAATTCCCATCTCTCAGTTCTTTGACTCAGTTCCTCCAATGATCTCTTCTATCCTGCATAAGCCCTTCATGTCCCTGGTCATAACCCCTAGATTCTGATATTACTAAATTAACTGTCACTCTTTCATAACCTTCATTTCACATATCTTTACTATCTGACTACCACTCTCATATTTCCAATTCACTCTGAACTACTATGACAATTCTTTAATATTCATCCTGTTTATTGGCCCTCATCCATTTCTGTCTTCATTTAACTTAACCCCTCACATTTATCTTCAACGCATGCTCCCTACCTAGTTAAATCAAACTGTGTGCCCACATCCATACAGCTAGACAAGAATGGAGAGAGATAAAAGGTTACACAAACTTGTATCACTTTAAATTCCTGAATATAAACCTCAAGTGGGACATTGTGTCCACCCGGCAATCATGATAAATATCAGTAGTAAGTTTTCTTTCACATTATTATAGTTCACTATTTCATTTATATATAGCTCACCTTTTTCCTTTGCTCAGATTTGTAACACTCCTTTCTTGCCAATACGACTGAATTTTTCAGAAGAGATTTTCCACAAAATCTTACATTTACCTATGCCCAATGTTTATTCTCAAATCTCTGTGCATTCTCTCCAGTTACTAAAGCCACTTCAACATGGCATCTCATCCCTTCTCATATTCCTTTTTTTTTTTTTTTAAGTTTTTTATGCCATAGGGTGTTTGCATTTGTCAGAGAGAGACAGAAAAAGGAAAAGTGAGAAATCACCCCCTCCCCCTCCCCCCGCCCCCGGGAGAGGCCACAACACAATACCTTCTTCTCCATTCTCCTCCTGGGATCTAGGGTATGCACGCACAACATGCCCAGTGCAGGCCTCAAGCCACCGGGTCCAGGTTTTAAACCGCAGCAGGCCATGTAAGAGTCCAGTAATGTAACCACGCCATCTTCTGCAATCTTCCTGTCTCCTGTTATCATTATTTCCCCCTCTCTAATGGATAATTCCTACTATCTGGTTGTCAGGAAAGTCATGCCAGATTTTTGCATAGAGAAGCAAATTAAAGGGGTCAGCAGATGGCGCAGCAGTTACATTGCTGGACTCCCACATGACTGACCTTGGTTCAAGTCCCAGACCCAGTGACTTAAAACACACCAGGCATGTGTGTGTACATGCCCAAGATCCCAGGAGGAGAATGGAAGAGAAGGGACTGTGGCATGGCCAACCCCCTTGGAGGGGAGAGGTGATGATGTCTCACTTTCCCTCTCACTGTCTCCCTCTCTCTCGTTTCTTGCTCTCTCTCCAGAAAGTGCACACACCCTAAAGCAAAAACCTCATTTTTTTTTTAAAAAAAAACGGGGAAAGAAAGAACAGAAAAATTAGTAATGACTTTCCCAACGACCTAATAGTACAGTAGCATACTGTTATTACCTCTCATTTAAAAAATATTTAACTGAGCCAGCTAGTGGCCTAGTAGTTAAAGCAGCTGGATCCACATGGCCAGCTGTGGGGGTCAGTCACAGACCTTGCAGCTTGAGGAACATGCCAGGTATGTGTGTGTGCCTAAAATCCCAAACAGAGTTAAGAGACGGAGGACCATTATCCATGTAGGAGGGAGGCCCATTCTCGATTTCCCTCCCTCAATCTTACTCTGCCAGCACAGGCACCCTCTGGCAAATTTAAAACTCCCGTATCATCCCTACTTTCATGAACAGTTATCACCTATTTCTCTGCCCTCAAAGCTCCTTTAAGCAATCATTTATAGGGACTGTCTGAATTATCTCCTTCCATTCTATTTTTTTCTTCCACAGGTGCACATAGGAAAGAAAAACACAATAGGGTCTTGATGCAGCAATCAAATGGCTAGCCATTATATTATTATAAATGACACTTTTTTCCTCCTTTAATTTGGCTTCCAGCATGCCACATCCTCTTGGTTTTCTTTCAAATTCTGACCTCTTCTAGTCTCCTTTGCTGGTTGCAACTCTCCTCCCACACCTGACACAGGAAGCCCACCGGCCTTCTAAGTCTTCTCCTATTCTCTACCTGCACTCACTCTTCCTTTGGTGATTTCATCCAGTCTCATCTTTAAGTAACTCCATATGCATATAACTCCTAATTTTCTCTGAAGTCTAGACCTCTTTCCTAAATGTCAGACTATGAACACAACTGAGTAATCAATACCTCTACTTGGATGTCTAATAGATATTTAATATGTCCATGGTAGGCAAAACAGCCCTCATCCCCAGATGTCCCTATCCTAATGTCCCTTCCCTAAAGGGGGAAATATATGTTACTTGGCCTTATGAGTATTAAGTTAGAGAGATTGTCCCAAGCATCTCAGGTAGACCTAATGCAATCACATCAGCACTTAAAATAAGAGACCTTTTCCTGTCAAACAACAAAACGGATTCAAAAGTGGTAATATCAGAAAGAGTCCAAGTGAGAGAAAGATTCAACATGCCAATGCAGGCTCTGAGATGAAGGAGAAATCACATAATGGAGAACAAGGATGTGAAAGAAGCTCTAGGAGCTAAGGGTACTCTCACATTGACAAGACAGCAAGGAAATGGGTACTGCAGTCACTGAAGCACAAGGAAATGAATGCTATCAATAACCTGAATTAGCTGAGCAGAATCTTGATTTTGGTTTTGAGAGGCCCGCGGTAGCAAAACCAGCCAAGTCTACTAGACTTCTGGCCTACAGAACAGGGATGTAACAAGTTTATGTTGTTTTAAATTGCTAAATGTACAGTAAATGGTCCTAGCAGCAATGAAAAATGAACACCATATACAAACTGACTTTCCCCTCAATCTACTATATTCATACTTTTCCCCACCTTTGTTAAAGAGAAACTCCATTCCTCCATTTATCTGGGCCAAAATGTTTGGGATCATTCTTGGGTTTTCTCTTTATACTTCTAACTTATCTATAAGAAAATAACATGGGGGGCCAGTAGGTGGCACAGCTGTTGAGACACTGGACCCCCCCTGCATGGCTGACTATGGTTCACGTCCCGGAACTGGTAGACTGCTTTCTTACTTAATTACTCTCTCTCTCTCTCTCTCTCTCTCTCTCTCGTTAAATTAAACAATAATAATAATAAATAAAGTAATTCTTTCAAAAAAGAAAGAAAGTAATGTGGGATTCACTTTAAATAGATTCATAATCTGACCACCTCTCGCTGCCCTCCACTCTTACTACCATTTCCCTATGAATTATTGCAGTATGGTGCTAACGGTCTCCCTGCTTCTGTTCTTTACTCTGTAGTCTACTTAAAAGCAGCAGCAGTCAGAAGGCCTTTCAAAACTCAAGGCAGAATATGATACATCACAGTGAAGAACCCTTCAGTAGCACACTTTTCATTCAATCTGAAAGATAAAAATCTCTTAAACCCCCACACAACCGTGCATGATTGGCCACTCATCTCTCCTACTGCACTCTCTACTTACCTACTCTGTCTCCACTACTTGTCCCTGCTTCTGCCCATTTTCTTATAAACCGCATGATAATAATCTTAATAATATTTATCACTTATTGAGTAATGCTTACTATGAACCAGATACTATACTACTTGCTTTAAACCTATTATCTCATTCGATTTCACCAGTTATTTCTCATACTTTACAGATAATGTAGTTAAGTCACAAAAAGGTTATGTAACCTAAGCACTCAATTGGTTAAGTGGTAAAGACAGAATTCAAAATTACAGGTGGATGGTCTACACCACAGCCTAAAACTCTTAACTTCAAGGATGCCTCTTTCATTATCCTTTCTTAACCTTTGAAGTCATAAAAAGTCTTTGAAGACTAAACAGAAGGTAGCATAAAGGACTAAGAAGTGGGACTCCTAAATGATTAATGTTTATCTGGTTGGAAAAGTGGAAAAGGTCAGAGAATTAGGACCCTGGAATGAAAGCATTTCTACTTAGAGGTAAAAATCAGACATAAAGAGTTATAGGCAAAATATGATACTTAAAACTTACTTTTTCTGTAGTAACAGTTAAGGATGGAACCAATGCAGGGGATGGTTCTGGCTGTTTCTTATGTTTTTGTTTGTGTTTGTCCTTTTCTTTATATTTCTAGAATGAAAAAAAAGTAAGATCCAATTTAATTTATAACATAAGCAATATAATACATGTACTAGATTCTTTTATAATTACTTGCTAAATTAAAATAGTAACAATACTTCTGTCAAAAAATAACTTAAAATTCACTTCCTCTGATCATAGTATTACTTTATATATAACAAGTAAAACTAATATAAGTTGTTTTTATTTTAAGTGGCTTCAGCTTTCTTATCCTTGGTCAATCTAAAATATCAATAAACAGCTGAAGTCTACAATTATTTTTTATATTTATGTTCAGCAAAATATTGGGCTATCAGAACAGTCATGACACATTTTTCATAGAAAAAATATGTCATGACTTTCCAATGGCCCAATAAATGTATTTTATCGTTAAAAACAGCAGAGACTAGGATCACCAGATGGTGTAATGATTATGTCACTGGACTCCCATGTAGTCTACCACGGTTCGAGTCCCAGACTTGGCAGCTTAAAACTAACCAAAGCATGTGTGCACATGCCCAAGATCCTGAAAGGAGAATGGATTGTGGCATGACCACCCCCATGGAGGGTGATTTCTCACTTTCTGTCTCTGTCTCTCCACCAAGTGTACGTGCCCTATAGTAAAAATCTCTCAAAAAAGAAAAAAACAGACCCACCAAAGACTTTCATGGATATTTTATAAATGGCACTTTTTAAAAGCACTTCACATGCATTATTTCATTTTATTTTAATAGTGCCAAATTCTCCCCTACGATGCACTGAATTCTGTACCCAGAAACTAGAGATGATGGCATAGAAATTCAGACAAGAAATTAATTTCTAGGTTTGCCCAGAAAATGGATGATTTATTATCTCTAATCAAAAAAAAAAAAAAAAAAAGAGAGAGAGAGAGAGACAGTGTGCTGTTTAGGAAGTACTAAAACTAAAAAACTGAATATAAAAAGAAATTCAATTAATAAGAAATTAATTACCTATTAGAAGACCAACTTCATTTAATGCCAAAGAATTTTAAACAAAACATACTTATTTGAATAAGTAGATTAAGAAATAATACTTAGCATGATATTTACTACTATTTAAGGAATTGAATTTATTTCTCGTGGAACTTAAATTTAACCACTTGGAGCACTTACTTTGTTCAAGGCAGGAAAGATTGATAATAATATTAGTATCACTGTCCCTGCCCTAAAAGTGATTACATACCCACTGAACAAATTGTATTAAAATAACGGATACATGTTTATAATTCCTGTTCAAAGCACATAATCCATTTTCAACCTCAATTTTAATAATTTAGCACAATAATGCTTCATACACAGACTTTTAAAAAAAAACTTTATTATCCTAACTGTATTTAACTACAGTAGATAATGATAATCCCTAAGATATTATGCCTTTATTAATTGTGATGAGATATCATAGGTCCTACTATAATAAGATACTTTCCTTTCCACTCCCTTGAACCTATAGTTAGCCTGTAACTTGCTTTAATCAACAGAGTGTGGCAAAAGTAATGGTATACAAGTACAGAAGCCTAGAGCTTTAATAAGTGCTGCATGACTTCTACCTTTCCCACCATGGATCCCAGACACCATGTGAGAGAGAGAGAGAGAGACAGTGTGCTGTTTAGGAAGTACTAAAACTAAAAAACTGAATATAAAAAGAAATTCAATTAATAAGAAATTAATTACCTATTAGAAGACCAACTTCATTTAATGCCAAAGAATTTTAAACAAAACATACTTATTTGAATAAGTAGATTAAGAAATAATACTTAGCATGATATTTACTACTATTTAAGGAATTGAATTTATTTCTCGTGGAACTTAAATTTAACCACTTGGAGCACTTACTTTGTTCAAGGCAGGAAAGATTGATAATAATATTAGTATCACTGTCCCTGCCCTAAAAGTGATTACATACCCACTGAACAAATTGTATTAAAATAACGGATACATGTTTATAATTCCTGTTCAAAGCACATAATCCATTTTCAACCTCAATTTTAATAATTTAGCACAATAATGCTTCATACACAGACTTTTAAAAAAAAACTTTATTATCCTAACTGTATTTAACTACAGTAGATAATGATAATCCCTAAGATATTATGCCTTTATTAATTGTGATGAGATATCATAGGTCCTACTATAATAAGATACTTTCCTTTCCACTCCCTTGAACCTATAGTTAGCCTGTAACTTGCTTTAATCAACAGAGTGTGGCAAAAGTAATGGTATACAAGTACAGAAGCCTAGAGCTTTAATAAGTGCTGCATGACTTCTACCTTTCCCACCATGGATCCCAGACACCATGTAGAGACTCATTCTACTCTCCTCTGACAAAGAGGCTGAGTCTGTTTTTACACAACTAGCAGAAATACCTGAGGCTAGTAAGTAACAAAAGAGTACAATTTAATAACTCAAACCACTGGCGGCTGTAAAGTCCAAGGGTGTCATACAGTAGCATCGAAAAGGATTTTTAACCGAGTATGATCATTATCATACAGCTGTCTCTCTGCCCCTGTGGTCTTATACCCTCCGCTTATGTACCTGTCACAACTAAACAGAGGTCCTACCCTAGTGACATTAGCATATCAAAGGCATCAACCTGGGACACCATAAGGGAATTAAGTTTTCAATTAATACCTTTACAATACAATGACATCTTCAACACATGAATTTCTGGGAGATATACAATCACTGCCCAGTAAGACCAAATCAAGAGATGAAACATTAGGGAACAAATCATGATCCAAACCATAACAGAAGCTAAGTGGAAAACGAGGCCATATTAGAAAGAACTGAGGTACCCCAGCCTAGAGTCAATAGAACATAAGACACGTAGAAAAGACCAACACTGACCACCCAGCCAACAACTAGCTTAATATAGGCTCATGAGTAAACCCAGCTGGTACCATGAAAGAAAGATGAATTGTCCTGATTGATCTCTTACTGTTATGGGCCACTACAAGTTCTGGGGTGGTCTATCAAACAATAGTAACTAAAACAAGACTACAATATACAACCATGGGAGTTAAAGGACAAATTTTCTATAACAATAACAGGATTTTTTTTTCTAATTTTTTCTATATATGTTAAAATAACATATTTAAGTTATAAATATGAGGTTCAAATGAGCCTGGTCTATAAGTGCTTTATCAATATGTTCTCCCTATTAAGATAATAAGAAAGCCTTTCATCCTTCATTACTATCTTTGCTCTACTTCCCACCCTGGGCTTATTCTTCTAGGGTACAGAGCTGGGATAGTATTTTTTTAACGATTTTTTTTTTTATTATTATTCAATTTGACCAAAAAGAGACAGCAACAGTGACAAAGAGAGAAAGCAAGCTGCCAGGTCTGGGACTTGAATCACAGTCACATGGGAGTCGAGCACCTTTACTACCATACCACCTGACAGCTCAGAGCTGGGACCATTTAATAACGAAGGAACTTGGGGCCAGACAGTGGCACAGTAGTGAAACACAACGCTTTCTGAGGCAATACCACATGAAAATTTTCCTGGTTAAAGTCTAGAGACCTTCCTGAGGCTGCTGAACACACACTCAGGATCTGGCGCTGGCTGAAGTTTGCAGGTGGATGATAGCATCAGGACTCTAAGGATGTTAGATATCTCCTCTCACTCAAGGAAAAAATAAGTAAGGTTTGGAAAGTTAATAATGAATGATTCTGAATAACAAAAATGTATGAGAAAAAAAGGAATCTACACATGTATAAAAATGCTGGGTATAGATAAAATTAAAAATCATACAAATTAAATCATAGAATAATACAGAACTCAGATCCTATGTAATACATCCGGAAATGTATCCTGGGGTTAGCCAGGTAACATGGCGGTAAAAGCAATGGATCCCACATGGTCAATGGTTTGATTCAAGTCTCAGACCTGGAGGGTTGAAAAGCATGGCAGATGTGTGTGTGTGCATACTCAAATTCCTTAAAGAAAATGGAGAAAGAATTGTGTCATCGCTGTTTCCCCCACCCCAGGGAGTGGCTTTCTCACTTATCCTCTCTCTCTGTCCTCTGAGAACACATGCACCTTATAGCAAATTAGAAAAAAAAGGAGAACAGAAGAGAGAGAGAGATAAAGAAAGAAAAAGAATAAAGGCACCCAAGTTAAGAATGATGTTGCATTTTTAAAGGATTCTTTATTAAAAAAAAAAAAAAAAAAGAGAGAGAGAGGGAGGGAGGGAGGGAGAAAGAGAAAGAAAATATGACAGAGGCTATATGCTGTATACAGAGTCTCAAATACTTACTATCTGGTCCTTTACATAAAAAGTTTGCCAACCATTGTTTTATGTCGTAATCTTTACTCACCTTGTAAGTGCAAAAGAGTATTCTCCCAATCAAAACTAGTACATATAAAAGTGCTAATAGGACATACAAGAAGCTCATGAAAAATATGTATTATGAAGAAGTATGCATGCATTTCTAATTTTTTTGCACTAAAAAACACTTCTACTTTAATTCCAGTTTTTCCATGAACATTCTGAAGCTCCCTTGTATAAATAACTCTCCAAACCACCATGGATGGATCTCCTTCCTGGGTGGTCAAGCAGAAACAGTACAGAACTCCAGGACAAAGAAAAGCCACAGCTTTGACAAAAAAGATTTACACATACCAGAGGTAGCACAAGATGCATTAGGAAAACAAAACTCTGCAAAGCTAGTGAAAAAAGGCTAGCGGGAACTAGAGACTTAAAGTGAATTATCGCCAACTGAGTTCAATAATTGCTCTTACAGCCCCAGCTGTTACAGACAAAATCCATACACAGACTGACGGTACATGGTAGGATGTCTTGGGCATTTTCAATGCCTCTTTGCCATACCACTCACACCAAAGGATCAAGATCAGTTCTGCACACACGAGCAAGGCTTCCAATATGTGTTTGAAGTGGTTCCCTGGAAAGACCTAAATACCCTTCCTGTTTGCCACAAATAGGTATGTCAGGATTTAGTGCAAGTGCCTCTATCCTCTAATTTCTAAAGCTCTCACTATTGGATGGAAAATTAGACACCTCAGTCTCAATAGCTCTGACTGTGTTGTTATCACACCTCTGTCAGCAGGGTTGGCTGAAGCCAATAAAATTCAAAGACTTGCTCAACAAGCAAAAATTTCTGGGAACTATGGGAACAGATTCACAATTCAAATTCCTCTGGCAGTCAAGCAAAAAGTCCCATCTCTTTTAACTATCACTATCAAAAAGGAAACTGACTACTTAATTAAGCTTTTTACATATTTAAAAGTCATATGCAGCTCCCTTCAACATTCTACTTAGTCCTTTATACCAACTATCCTGAAAACATGCATCTTTAGAAAGGAGCCCAAACCAACAGTTGGATTGGGAACCGCAGTAAAAGCTGCAGCACCTTCTCTACCTTTGGGTGCCCGTCTTCCACTTCAGCTACAAGTTTCTGTTAATGACGATATCACCATCAGGATCCTCTGGCAAAAAGCCACCACTCCAGAGCCACTTGTTTAGGTTTTGCACTTGTTACCTCCCTGACATGGCTGACAGCAGCAGTTTGAGTCCCAGACCTTGGCAACTGGCTTGCTTTCTCTCTCTCCCCTCCACCCCACGCCCAGTCAAATTAAAATAAATAGATAGTTAAATAAAATCATTCTTTTAAAGAAAAAGTTTCTGGGGCCAGCAGGTGGTGTGGTGTTTAAGGGCGCTGGACTCCCACATGGCTGACTATGGTTCAAGTCCCAGACCTGGAGGCTTGCTTTTTCACTTTCCCTCTCTTTTGGTCAAATTGAAAGTAAATAAATAAATGAAGTTAAATAAAATAACTATTTTTTTAAAAATGTTTCCTGGGGTAAGCAGGTGGTGTGGTAGTTAAGATGCTGCACTCCCACAAGGTTGACCATGGTTCAAGTCCTGGTCCTGGCAGCTTGAAAATCACACTGGTGCATGTGTGTGTTTGCCCAAAATTCCAGAAGGAGAATGGAGGACAAAGGATTGCAGGGTGGCCAACCTCCCTAGGGGGCGGGGGTGATTTCTCACCTTCCCTCTCACGGTCTGTCTCTCTCAGGGAAGCACATATGCCCTACAGCAAAAACACACATATGCACCCAAACATGTCTGTGAATCTGGTTGGCTGACAGGCTGAGGGGAGGATCACAGCATGGTTGAGACTCTGTAAAGAATACCCATTTCTCTCTCTCTTCTGAAATAAACTTTTTTAAAAAAGAGGTATATGTTATGTTATGTATGACTTACCAATAAATACTTTCAAAAATTGATACTGTATGGTTTCCGAGGTCATAAAATACATTGCAGCTTTTGCCTTGATTTCAGCAAAAGACTAGGTGCTATGTCATATGACATTCAAGCAGCCCTAAGGAAAAGTCCATGCATAAAGAAACAGCCAGCACCAATTTGCCAACCATTTGTGTAGGCGATACAAGGATATCCTCCAGTTTTGGTCAATCCCTCCAACAGCTGTAATCTGAGCCAACATCATGAAGGCATTCTGATGAGACACCCTGGGTTACATATACCTTCTTAAATCCAAATTTCCAACCCACAGAATCTATAGGATAATAAATGTTTACTGCAGCTTTCAGCCACTAAATCCTAGGGTAGGTTGTTAAGGTACAACTGGTACCTAACACAGATTTACAGATTATTCCTGGGAATCTGTTACTAAAAACAGAATGCTAACAAAACCTAAAAATGTAGGAGTTTCTTAGAACCAGGCAGGAGGCAGAGGCTAAGAGAGCTTTCAGGAAATTACTTAGTGAAACCTTAATGAACATGGAAGCAACTGTTACTGGAAACCTTACCGCCTTTAAAGAGGCTGCTATTAGAAAAGTGAGAAAAACGAAAAATGAAAATTGGAGATGGAGGTCCTTGTTATGTAGCAATGGAAAGTTTAGCAACACTTATTGCCTGTGATAACATGAAAAACAGAAAATGAATTTAATAAAATGTTTGACGTAACTAAAAAGATTTCTAAGTATTCTGTTAGGGCCAGCAGGTGGCATAGTGGTTAAGGTCCTTAACTCCCACATGGACGACCATGGTTTGAGGCCCAATCTGGCAGCTTGCTTTCTCACTTACCCCCGCCCATGCCTGCCTGCCTGCCTCTCTCTCTCTCTCTCTCTCTCTCTCTCTCGCACATGTCCTATAGCAAATTAAATAATAACAATAAATAAAGTTAAATAAATAATCCCTTTTTAAAAACAATATAGGGACTCTGTTGAAGGTGCAGTTTCATTTCTCCTTACTGTTCATAGCAAAATGCAGGAGTATAAAAATATGCTAAAGAGATGGGGCCAGCAGGTGGCCTGTGGTTAAGGTGCTGGACTCCCACACAGCTGACTTTTGTTCAAATCCCAGACCTGGAAGCTTTGAAAATCACACCAGGTGCATGTTCAAGTATGCCCAAAATCCCAGGAGAATGGAGGAAAAGAGACTGCAGCGTGGCCGTCCCCCGGAGGAGTGATTTCTCACTTTCCCTCTCACTGACTCTCTCTTTCACTAGCCTAATTAAAGGGAGAATTATTGATAAGAAGGAACCAAGAATTTCAGGTTTTAAAAATTCCCAATCTCGGGACCAGCAGTTAGTGTAATGGCTATGTCACTGGACTCCCATGTAGTCGACCACGGTTCGTGTACTGGACCCAGTGGCTTAGAACTCACGCCGGGTGCGTGTGCGTGCGTGCCCAAGATCCCGAGAGGAGAATGGAGGAGAAGGGACTGCAGAGGGACCATCCCCCCTGGGGGATGATTTCTTGCTTTCTGTCTCTATGTCTCTCTCTGTCTGGCAAGCGCACGTGCCCTATAGCGAAAACCTCTCAAAAAAAAAAAAAATCCCAATCTCTACAGCTAAATTAAATGCTAAAATTAAAGAATGGTTTGCAAAGATGTGTATAGAGTTGTTCACTTTCAAAAAGACATTGTACGATAATAAATGCAAGGATATTGCTATAAAAATCCATTGTTAAGGGCAGAAGAGACAGCACCTCAGATCACAGGACGCAACAGAACTTTCAGAGATGCCACGGTCATGAAAGACAACGAGAAAATATTTCAGACTAGGACAACTAAACACAATGTGTGGTCTTGGTTTGGATCCTGAGCCAGAAAAAAAGTTTCTGGTTGGGATGGAAGACATGAGTAAGTAAAATCTGAATATAATCTATAGATTAGATAACCATCCATAGCAGTATTAATTTACTGATTTTGATAACACTATTGTAATCAGGCCAGCCTGTGACTTGGTGGTTAAAAGTGGCTGGATCCCACATGGCCAACCACTTGGTTTGAGAATTAGACCCAGCAGCTCGAGAAATACACCAGGCATGAGTCCATGTGTGACCAATACCCTGAAATAAGGAAGAAAAGAAAGAAAAG
The DNA here is from genome assembly GCF_000334495.1 of Tupaia belangeri chinensis. Lineage (NCBI taxonomy): Eukaryota > Metazoa > Chordata > Mammalia > Scandentia > Tupaiidae > Tupaia > Tupaia belangeri. The sequence goes on along the minus strand of NW_006159518.1, from coordinate 2,470,283 downwards.
AAATTACAGTGTAACCACATCCCATGGGGTATGGGGTACTTTCATGCTTTCCCTTATCTCTTTCTCTCTCCACAAGCATACGTCCCCTCTGGTATATTTAAAATAAATAAATAAATATGGTATTATAATCATATAGGCAATTCCCTTTTATTGGGTTGTCGAGAAAGCCATGACACGATTTTGCATAGGAAACACAGAAAAATATGTCATGACTTTCCCAGTGACCTAATACATGCTGAGGGCAGTCACCGGCATAGTTAAGGCAGATGGATCCCACATCAACCATGGTCTGAGTCCTGAGCCTGGTAGAGGGGTAAAAGGAGGAGGAGGGACTACAGTGCTGTTGTCCCCCTAGAGGATTTCTTTCTCTCATTCCCCTCCCCTCGGCCAGCACATGCACCCTATTGTACAAAACTTTAAAAACGACACGCTGAAGTACTTAGGCTAAAGAGGGATTAAATCTGCAATTTACTCTCTAATAGTTCAGAAAAAGATCCTACACAGGGAAAGCAAAAGACAGCAAAGGAGAGGGAAGGATGGACATGACACAGTTAACATGGCAAAATATTCACATTTGGGATCCTTGAGTGATACACAAGGATCATCTGTAGTATTTCTCTTCAACTCTGAAATTATTTCAAAATCACAAGTTAAAAAAAAAAAAAAAGCCTCACCAAACACATACCCTAGTCATTCCAATCTGTTGTTTCTGAAAAGTCCTGCCCTCTCTTAACTCTTTACATAATACTGAAACCAAAAGCTTCATCCTGAGTACAAAATTTGTACACAAAAAAGGAGCTGCCAGGTAAAAATGTGAAAAAGATGTACAGACGTAATGACAATGATTTGTTTGAGAGGGCCACAAAAGAAAGTAGTCTGGCAGCTTGTTTTCTTGCTCTCCCTCTCTCTCTCTTTCTGGTCAAACTGAATAACATTACTACTAATAATAATAAAAAATAAGGTAAAATAATTTTTAATAATTATTTTAAATTTTATTTATTCATTCATTTATTTTAATTTGACCAGAGAGAGAAAGAGAAAGAGAGTGAGAAAGCAAGCCACCTGGTCCAGGACTTGAACCGTGGTCGGCCATGAGAGAGTGTCCAGCGCCTTAACCACCATGCCACCTGCTGGTCCCCAAATAAATAATTTTTTAAAAAGAAAGAAAATTGCCTGGTTCTCTTCCAAGAGAGGGGTAATCCTAAACAAAATGACGTCCTGCCAATCCTTCAGGTTCACTAACCAAAAAACACATCTCCCATGGTGCAACCAGATGGTGTAGTGGTTAAGGCGCTATACTACCACATGGCAGACATGGTTCAAGTCCTGGACCGGGCAGTTTGCTTTCTCACTTTCCCTAACTTGGGAGCGCATGTGCCCTATAGCAAATTTTAAAATAATAAAAACTAAATAAATCATTATTTTAAAAAAAGAAAATCCCTCTCCCACAAACTTCCACTATACCCTAACTGTTCCTATTGGCAATAACTTCAAAATTGTTACTATCCATTAATAACAACAGACTGGAACCAGGGGCAAAGAAGAAGAGAGTAGGATGGAAGATTAATCCCATCTCAATTGTAATAAGGAACAGATGGGTTTCTAGCGCACCTACTTTGAACTCAGTGTTATTTCCACGTAACACAATCACCAATGGAGACTTGGCTATCAACTATTCTAATACGTTTATGATACATTATAAATTAATTAGCCCTGATGAGAAAAAAAAATATGAGTTTGAAGATCAAATAACTACTAATGAAATTATATAAATGCAATAAATAATCACTGATTTTGAAATAATGGCCTTTACAAATAAATCTCTTATGGGAACCAGCAGTTAGCGTAATGGCTATGTCTCTGGACTCCCACGTAGTCGACCGCGGTTCGCGTCCCAGACCCGGTGGCTTAAAACTCACGCCAGGCGCGTGTGCGTGCGTGCCCAAGATCCCGAGAGGAGAATGGAGGAGAAGGGATTGCGGCATGACCATCCCCCCTGGGGGGTGATTTCTCGCTTTCTGTCTCTATGTCTCTGTCTGTCTGGCGAGTGCACGCACCCTATAGTAAAAACCTCTCAAAGAAAAAACAAACAAACAAAAAAACAAACAACAACAACAAAATAAATCTCTCGTGAAATTAAGGAGCCTCCCAATATACCACATGCCTCCATGTATGAATTCCTCTACACGTCTTTATCCTTCCCATAGCTTACTCTGTAAATTCAAGGATTTAAAAGCCAAACTTAATCTATTTTCTTCTAACCACTCCCAGGTACTGTAAGTGACCTCAGACCTTGTTGACCTCAGACAAGCCATTCAACCCTGCTATAAAGACAGCTTTAGGGGCCAGCAAGTGACAACAGGTAAAAACAGCTGATCTTATACGGCCAACAGTGCAATTCAAGTCCTGGACACAGCAGCCTGAAAACCACACTGGATATGTGGGTGTGAGTGTCTAAAATCCCAAGAGAATAGAGGAGGAAGGATTGTGACACAGTCATCCTTCCCTGTGGTGTGCTTTCTCACTTTCCTTCTCTCTCTCTAGTGAGCACACACACCATCTAGCAAATTAAAACTGAAATAAATTAAAATAAATAAATAAGATAGTTTCATTGTTCTTAGAGATTTTAACAAGTCTTCAGTCTGGAGTTAGATAGAACTAAGGTTGGCATTTTAAAAATTTTCGGATTGATTGTTATAAACGAATTAGGGAAAAAATCTGTAGGGTCCTTTGTACTTCCTTTTTAACGATCACACAGACCTCAGAACTCAAGGTTTAAGAGTTCAAGATCCCACATGACTGACAGCTGTTCGAATCCTGGCTCTGGAGGCTTGAAAAACACTCCAGGTGTGTGTCTATGCAAGTACAAAAATCTTGACAAGAAGAAAGAATTGAGAAAACGGGATTGTGGTGTGATCACTCTCCACTGGCAGATTCTGTGTCTCTCTTGCACATGCATACACTTACATGCACCTCTGGCATTAGATTAAAAATAATTAAATAAATAAATAAATAAAAACAATAAAGAAGCCAGGCAGTGGGAAAGCAGCAAAAGTGAGACTTTCTAATGCAACCCCACATGGGAAGGTTCACAGTTCAGGTTAGGAGACCTCCCTGAGTATTGCAGACCATGTACTTGACAATGACCCCACACTAGTTGAAGGCAAGGAGTGAATCACATCATTGAGATCCTGGTGTGGTGCTGTCTTTCCCTCTCTGTTACTTACCACTTTGTTACTGAAGGAAAATTAAGACTCTATTTTATGACTGACATATAATGAGTAGTATATACATTTTATCTCTGCCCCTAGCTCCTGGCACAGTTTCTAAAATCCATGTAACATCATGAATGACTGGAACATTTTGTTGTAATATGTGGTCTTAAACACAAAATTTCTACTACAAAACTTTTTAAAAAATAAAATAAAACTTGAAATTCCCTGAATAGGAGGAGAAAAAGGCTGTATCCGTTATTCATAAAAAGCCCCTTTCGACCATGCATGGGTTTATGCCAATGAGCTTACTCTCAGAGGATTGTGGATGATCACCAGAGGAACTAGTCATACAATCAGGGGCTTTCAGCCCTATCCCTGGGCCTATATGGAAGGGAGAAGAACTAGAGATTGAGTTTAATCTAATAGCCAATTATTTAATCAATCATGCCTACATAATAGAGCCACCACACACACACACAGGGAGTTCAGAGAGCTTACATATTGGTAAATACATCAAAGTTCTGGGCTGACACACCAGAGAGGGCACAGAAACTCTACATCTCTCTCACATAACCCATCCTATGCATTTCTTATATCTGGTTGTTTCTGAATTGCATCATTTCTAATACAGCAGTAACAATAAATAAAGGTGTTTCTTGGAACTCTATGACCCATTGTAACAAATGTATGAATCTGATGAGAGGGTTGAGAGAAACCTCACAGTACACAGTTAGTTGTTACCTGACTTGCAGATGGCATCTAATGACTCAGTCTTGTGAGATTGAGTGCCTGACCTATAGAGTATGGGTTAATACTGAGTACTTAGTATCTGCAATGAATTTCAGGACACCTGATTGGTGTCCAGAGAACTGGAGACTTGTACAAAGAAAACCCATACATTTGTTGTCAAAGTGTAAGTAAAGAGAAGCAACTAGTTTTCCTTTTAATAATGAATATTAACTAACATTAAGAGTAGAAGATGCAGGAACCAGCAGTTAGCGTAATGGCTATGTCACTGGACTCCCACATAGTCGACCGTGGTTCGCATCCCGGACCTGGTGGCTTAAAACTCACGCCGGGCGCGTGTGCGTGCGTGCCCAAGATCCCAAGAGGAGAATGGAGGAGAAGGGATTGCGGCGTGACCATCCCCCCTGGAGGGTGATTTCTCGCTTTCTTTCTCTATGTCTCTGTCTGTCTGTCTGGCGAGCGCACGCGTCCTATAGCGAAAATCTCTCCAAAAAAAAAGAGTAGAAGATGCTATTAGGCCAGTAGGTGGCGTAAAGGTTAAGGCACAGAATCCCACATGATCAACTGAGCAGCAAGTCTCAGACCCAAGGGCATCATATCAAGCATATTTGCATGCATGCCCAAAAATCCTAAAAGGAAACTAAAAGAAAGGGGACTGTGGGATAGCCATCCACCCTGGGCCATGATTTACCACTTCCCTCTCTCTTTATCATTCTCTGATTGTCTCTCTCTGATGAGTACACTTGCCCTATAGCAAAAATTTAAAAAAAGAAAAAAAGAAAAGAAAAAGTCTTCTTAAACAGTACCACACCACCCAAACTGTTAGTGATTAAATTAAACTGCTATATAGAGTTTTGCTTAATGTCAATATGTACTTTGGGGAGCGAGCAGGTGGCACGGTGGTTAAGACGCTGGACTTTCACATGGCCGACCACAGATCAAGTCCCAGACCCAGTGCCTTGAAACACACCATGTAGTTTGTATGCACGCATGCTCAAAAATCTTGAGAGGAGAATGGAGAAGAACTGCAGTGTGGTCATCGCCCTTGGGAGGTGATTTCTCATTCTCACTCTCTCTCTGTCACTGACGAGTACACGTGCTCCATAGCAAAAATCTCTCACAAAATAAATAAATACGTACTTTGGCTCCCTTTAAAATATATGGCAAATTTTCAAATTTAATGAATAAATGCCCCTAATTCAAAGTCATATCTCATCATGAACTTTTCTTCTCTCCTAGCTGGCACTGTACAATTAATATTCAACCACTGTTAATACAGCTTGATTCACACAGAAACTCTCTAAAAAGCAAAAGCTATATATTTTCTTCACAGTATAAAACACAATTTATCAACAGTATTTACTTATAACTTAATAAACAGTATTTTAAAATATACAAAAAAAAAAGTACCAAAATAAGGGCAGAAAACAGAATCTAGAGAGTAGTACCAATTATATCAGATGAATAATTATCACCTAGATTTTGTTCATAACATACAGAATTTAAACATACTAACATTTGAATAAATTATGAGTGTTACCTTTAAATAAAACATTTTATAAATAAATATGCAGAGCACATTTTTAAGACAATCCTACTAGACGTAAAAAAATCTTGAAAGAGAAAAAAAGGAGGGAAAGATGATCTATAATATGATGAATAAGATGGTCAATCTTTCAGCTATATTATCACTTAACATCATATGATATTTTAAAAATCTATTCCAATATTCCCAAGATAAGCAAACAAGTTAATAACAACTTTATAGTGTGATCACTTTATAGATTATCAATAGACGTCAGTTTTTTTTTTTTTTTTGGAGAAGTTTTTTTGCTATAGTGTGCATGCGCTCGCCAGAAAGAGAGAGAGAGACAGACAGAGAGACAGAAAATATGAAATTGCCCCACAAGGGGGAAGGCCAAGCCACAATCCCTTTTCCTCCATTCTCCTCTTGAGATCTTGGGCATGCATGCACATAAGCCCAGTGTGAGTTTAAGCTACCGGGTCGGGAACTTGAACCATGGTCGACTACGTGGGAATCCAGCAACATAGCTATACGCCATCTGCTGGTCCCAGACATAAGTTCTTAAAAAACAAATATAAAAATGAGTTTCAGGGACCAGCAGATGGCATATAGCTATGGTTAAGGTGATGGGCTGACCACGGTTCGAGTCCTGGACCTGGTAGCTTGCTTTCTCACTTTCTCTCTCTGTCTGTATCTCTCTCTGGCCAAAAATAAAGTGAATGGATGAATAAATAAAATTAAATAATTTTATTAAAAAATTAGTTTTAAACTTGACAAAAATCAAGCTATATCAAAAATACATATATGAAAAAAGCTAGCACTTTACGTGCTTCTAAAATTTAAAGCTGAACAAAATTAACTCAATACAATGTTTCTTAACCTAGTATTCAAGAACCACAAATGACTCATATAATGAAAATTCTAACTCATTCTCTGAGCAAAAAGGAAAAAGATAATTAAATGTCTTCAGCTCAATGTTTATTTAACAGTACACCATATTTAATAACTATTCTTCAAAGAAAATGATAGCATATATTAAAATAATCACAAAGTGATCACATCTTTAAACGAGGTGATCCTTGGAAATGGCAGAACAGAAGACTATTAATGACACAACATCCTTTAAAACAAGCCCTACCTAAGAAACCTTAGTTTGTGGTTTATAAAACTTAAAATTTCATGTTTTTTTAAACTAAAACTACTAATCAAACCACCATTTTTTCATCAGCAATCCAAATAACAACAGATAACAAGATCAACAAATAAGAGCCCCACTATTATGACTTTTTCACAAAACCACTTTATAAAGAAATCAAGATGAATAGGCATATCTGCTGCCTAAGATCATAAACACACACACACACACAAACAACTGCACTAAAGTTGAGTACAAAAACGTAATCTCAAAACTACTTAAAATTTATTTACTTTGAAAAAAGCACAAATACAAATTCAAACCAAAACATTCATAAATAACTATACATTAATATTTTCCAAATTCTAAATACTTACAAACGTAAAAATACATGTGGACTTAGTTTCTAAATACTATTTACAGAAATATTTTCAAAACTTGTTAATACTGACTGTGTAAGAGTAATATCCTTCCCCTTCTGAAGATGTCCTTTGCCTCCTCACTTTCTCAAAAACATACGGTAAGTAATATGCTTCTACTACACTGGCAAAATGTTCTTAAAGAACTGCGATTTAAATATGAATGACTATAGTATTCATTTTTGTTTATTAAAAATCATATCCTTTAAGGTGAATGAAAATATAAGCAGAAAACAGGTAATTCAGAAGAAGACAGATTAGTATTTAGTCAAGCTTTTAGTGTTTTAATTAAGAGATGAAGTATTCTCAAATAGTATGACATTTAGCCTTGCGAAAAAAAATAAACCATTAGCATTACTGAAAACCAAAACCAGTCAAGAATATATAAAATTTTATAACTGTTCTATCATAAAGGAAAAACCTGATGAGATAATTACTTACATGTGAAGTAATCAGGTAATGATATTTATACCAATAAATTAACATTGCTGAAGTCAGCTAAAGATTTCACAAAACGATCACAGTAACACATGTAAGAAAATCTCTCATGTTTTCAACCCAGTTGTACGTTAAACTTTCAGTTGCACTGGGCAAACCATATTCACAAATATGGCATTATTTTTAAATTGAGTCTGTGACTTAATACTTTTTATGAGTCAAAACTTTTCTCTATTCAATGTCTCCATTTAGCTACCAAGAACTTAATTTTTTTCATCTAAAAAGGCAAAAATAAAAACTGATTAAGTAGATGTGCTACATATTTAGCAACAACAAATCGACTTACTTTTTTCTCCTTCTCATGATGTTTATCCTGAGAGTGAGAGGAAGAATCACTTAAACTTTGATCATATGACCTATTAGATCCCCGTTTGCTCTTTTTCTAAAAAAGAAAATATATATACATATATGTATATGTATATAAAAATTTAAAGACTCTTTTTGTTAGGCTTAAACCAATTTAAGGGTAAAATATTTTGAAATATCTACTAAAGTTAAAAAAGTCTCAATTTATATAATCCAGTTTAGACATCATCAACATATTATCTATTGCATTAACAAAGGAACATCTAACCCTAAACTTACTATTAATGCCATATTTTGTATATTTATTAAAATGTAAAAATAGATCATCTATTTTTAAATAAGCTACCATTAATTTTCAATGCCTGCTTTAAAAAAAAAGTTTCAACCAAAAAATAAAATGCCGTATTACAGAAGGATGCCAAGACTAGAGGAACAGAAAAGTAAATACTGGAAGAGTTACTTTATGCCACTAGGAAAAGCAAGAGGCCTTTTATTGTTATATTTTCAGAATTAAGGGATATGGTTTTCTGAAAACTTATCTCTGCAGTTCATTAAAAAAAATTAAAGGAAATGTCAATATTAGACCCATGCATTTTTCAAAGCATTACTAAAAATACTATGCACTTCTACTTAACATACTTTAATGCACAATAAAGTACAAAAATAAGTGATTAGGGTATTTAAAAGTAGGTGGTACCATAACTATCTGGTTTGCACTAAATAAAAGTGTTCAAATTCCACGCAAATGTAAAGTTCATACACTCTTACTAGATTAATAAACAGACTTTTCCCAACTACTCAGAGTAACACTGTGTCAATAATAAGAAAATTCATTTCACAAACTTCGAATTCCATTTCAGTTTTGCATTTTTACTTAGAAAATTAAGATCCCAGAATGCTTTACTACCCAGGAAGCAAAATTTTCAATTTTATAATCTCAAACTTTGTCTTAAAACACTTCAATAGTTTTTATCAGTCATTAAAATAAATCAGATTTCAGCATCAAATGATAATAGGCACACACTCTTATATGTTTCATAAATATGAACCAGAATACTGCAGGAATGAGTTCTTAAAACAGGGTCCCCTAGTAATATTAAAAAAAAAAAAAAAAAAAAGGGAAAGAAAGAAACAGCCCCATTAGCAAGGGAAAGATAATCATTTAAAAAATCAGACACTGAAAGAAAAATGAACCTTAAAAACGTTCAGTTATGAATCTGTACCATTACAGACTGAGAAACAGACATGTGGAACATTAAAGGAATTTTGACCCTTAAAAGGCAAATGACACAAATATGTTAACAATCAAATGCTACTAACTTTATTATCCATGCAACTGTGTAACAGCAAAGACTGACCAAATTTTTAAAAAAAGTTTTTAAGTTCTTTAACCCAAGGTGCAAAACAGCCTTATTTCTATTTTACTATTTTGTAAAGAAAAAAGACAATAATTTTAAGACAAATAAAATGAGTAACAGCAATAAGCAGAAAGGTAACAAGTGTTAATCTAAAAATGTATATGTACCAAAATGTCAAAGATCAATTAACTAAAAATGCTAAAATAATGTTAACATAATGTTCTTTAAAAAACCTATTGGGGGAACCAGCAGATGGTGTAATGGTTATGTCACTGGACTCCCAGGTAGTTGACTGCAGTTGGAGTCCTAGACCCAGCTGCTTAAAACTGGGCAAATCCTGAGAGGACACTGAAGGAGAAGGGACTGAGGTGTGGCCATTCCACAAGGTGGTGATTTCTCATTTTCTGTCTCTCTGGTGAGTGCAAGTGCCCTATAGCAAAAATCTCTCAAAAAAGAAACAAAAATCCATTGGGACCAGCATATGGCACAGCAGTTACATCACTGGATTCCCACATAATCAACCACAGTTCGAGTCCCAGACCCAGCAGCTTAAAATATAACCCCTGGTATGTGTGCGGAATGTTCCTAAATCCCAAGAGGAGAATGGTGGAGAAGGGATCGTGGCATGGCCATCCCCCTTAGGAGGTGATCTATCACTTTGTCTCTGTCTTTCTGGTGAGTGCAAACACCCTATAGCAAAAATCTCTCTTAAAAAAATACAAATAAGGGGCCAGCAGTTAGCATAATGGCTATGTCACTGGACTCCCATGTAGCTGACCGAGGTTCAAGTCCTGGACCCCGTGGTTTAAACTCACACCGGGCACGTGTGCGTGCGTATCCAAGATCCCAAGAGGAAAATGGAGGAGAACGGAGGAGAAGGGATTGAGGAGTGGCCATCCCCCCTTGTGGAGTGATTTCTCGCTTTCTATCTCTCTGTCTCTCTCTTTCTGGTGAGCGTACGTGCTCTATAGCAAAAACCTCTCCCCCCAAAAAATAAATAAATACAAATTTTAAAACTGCTTCCATTGAATGTAAACCAATATTTACCATCAACTATCAATGTTAACATATATTCTAAACTATAATATTTATAAAGCAAATCAAAACAAAACATGCTAATCAAACTTAATCTCGAGAAAAAATTCAAGCAAAAATAAATGGCTAATAAAGCCTTCTTTTATAAAATACTATCGCTCTATTGTCAAGCTAATTATAACCATATTACTAGTAAATTCAAGACAAATTCTTACCAGTTTACTAAAATGGTATTTACAGTAGCCACAGTATTGGACGTTATCTGCACCATTACCTTCTTCTTCACAAAGGAGCCCGGCAAACTGAGCACTGAAAATAAATGCCAAGTACAACAATAAAAACTCAAACCACAGTATAAATAAATAAAATGTACTTCCAAGCATAAAAACTTAGAAGAAAATGTATCTACTAAGAAAAATTTTTAAATTTTATTCTAGTTGTGACTAACTGTATTTCAAAATAACCTACAATAGATTTTTTTTTAATTTGCCAGTTGGATACATGTGCTCATCAGAGAGAGGGAGAGGGAAACTGCACCCTTCAACATGACATAGTCATATCACAATCACAATCCCTTTTCCTCCATCCTTCTACCCCATCAGGACCATTGGTGCACACACAACATATTTTTTCAAATGACTGAGATCAGGATGATGGGGCCACAGAGTTGGCCTGATCTTTTTTTTTTTAATTATCACACTACTTATGCACTCACCAGAGCTGGGTGGAGACAGGGGTAATGGGCACTCCTCAATGGGGTGTGATTCACACAGCAAACCCTTTTCCTACATCTCTCCATCCAGTTGGAATTTTGGTCACATACACATGTACTTGACATGTTTCTCAAGTTTTTAGGATTGGGATTCAAACCATGGTTTGCTATATGGAATCCTGCTCCCTTAACAGCTGGGAAATAGAGCTAGCCCAATCTTTTTTCTTTTAAGTTATATTTATAATTTAAAATAAACTCTTTGGGGTTAAGGCGCTGGACCTCCCACATGGCCAACTATGATTCCAGTCCATAGACCCAGCAGTTAGATCAGGTACATGTGCCTGCATGCACAAAATCCCAAGAGAACAGAGATGAAAGGATTGAAGTGTGGCCATCTACCCTGGGAGGGGTGATTTCTCACTTTCCCTCTCTCTGTTTCTCTGGTGAGTTTACATGCTGCCCTATAGCAAAAAACCTAAAATAAATAAACAAACTGTTCATCTAGATCTACCAGGGATGAAAATGTATGGCTGTTTTATGTCACTGATTAGACATTCTAGTTCTTTTTTAAGATAAAATCTTATTCTCCCAAAATTAACACTTTACACTGTTACAGGTACTCACAGAAAAGCCTTACTTCTAAGAGGCTAAAATGATGTGGGGATCCGCAGGTGGCATGGTGGTTAAGGTGCTGGATACTCCCACGTGGCTGACCATGGTTCAAGTCCTGGACCTGGTAGCTTGCTTTCTGACTTTCCCTCTCTCTCTCTGGTCAAATTAAAATAAAGGAATGAATAAATAAAATAAATCTTTAAAAAAAAAAAAATAAGGGACCAGCAGTTAGCGTAATGGCTATGTCGCTGGACTCCCATGTAGTTGACCACGGTTCAAGTCTTGGACCCAGTGGCTTAAACTCACGCCGGGCGTGTGTGCGTGTGTGCCCAAGATCCTGAGAGGAGAATGGAGGAGAAGGGATTGTGGTGTGGCCATCTCCCCTGGGGGGTGATTTCTCGCTTTCTGTCTCTCTGTCTCTCTCTCTCTGTCTGGCGAGCGCACGCACCCTATAGCAAAAACCTCTCCGGGAAAAAAAAAAAAAATGATGCAAGATGTATTCAGCCTATGGATACAGATTATATATTCTTTTTCTATAAGAATTATGTATTTAATTTTATTTACTTATTATTTGCTATAGGTCATGTGAGCTCACCAGACAGATAGAAAAAGAAAGAGACGGACAGTGAGAAAGCAAGCTGCCAAGACTGGCAACTCGAACCACAGTCAGCCACGGGAGAGTCTAGCACCCCAACCACCATGCCACCCACTGGTCCACAGATTGTATATTCTTACAAATAATATACCCAGGAATAATTTTGCAGCTTTAAATGCATCAAATCAAAGCATAGTAGGCAACATAGAAGTAAGTTATGCTTTTCAGTGAAAAGCAATCGAAGAAATAAAATTGAATCCTAAAGTTAGATTATTCAAATTTTTAAGAACACAAAATGATGATGGGACCAGCAGATGGTGTAATGGTTACATCACTAGACTCCCCTGTAGTTGAACACAGTTTAAATCCTGGACCTAGCAGCTTAAAACTCACACAGGGGAGACCAGCAGTTGGCGTAATGGCTATGTCGCTGGGCTCCCATGGAGTTGACCACGGTTCGAGTCCTGGACCCAGTGGCTTAAACTCACGCCAGGTACATGTGCATGCATGCCCAAGATCTGAAGAGGAGAATGGAGGAGAAAGTATTGCAGTGTGGCTATCCCCCTTGGGGGGTGATTTCTCACTTTCTGTCTCTCTCTCTTTTTCTTGCGAGTATACATGCCATATAGCAAAAACTTCTCCTCCCCCCCAAAAAAAAACTTGCACAGGGCACATATGCATGCATGCTCAAAATCCCAGAGGAGAATAGAGGAGAAGTGACTGTGGCATGGCCACCTCCCCCCTGGGAGGGGTGGGGGATGATTTCTTGCTTTCTGTCTCTCTGTTTCTCTCTGTCTCTCTGACGAGCGCACGTGCCCTAAGCAAAAACCTCTCTTAAAACACACACCCACAAAAAAAAAAAAATGATAGCAAAGCAGTTACATTACTGGACTCTCACATGGGTGACTGAGGTTCAAGTCCTGGACCCAGTGGCTTCAAATTCACACTGGGTGCCTTCACATGCAAGCCCAAGATCCCAGGAGAAGAATAGAGGAGAAATTGAGGCATGGCCATCCACCCTAGGGGGTTAATTCTTATTTTCCTTCTCACTGTCTCTGTCTCCCCTCTCTCCAGCAAGAGCATTCTCATATGCCCTTAGGCAAAAACCTTTTAAAACAAAACACAAAATACTAAAATTTATAACTATCATTTTGTCAATCTGACTTTCACCCTTTAACATTCCAAACTTAGTAGTATAAAACTCATACCCAGATAAAGGACTTTCACCTTTGGAAAATTAAAACAATTCCTAGAAAGGCCAGCAGCTAGCATAGTGCAGTCCCACATGGTCACTGCAGTACAGTTCCTGTACCTGGCAGCTTGAAACACTAGGCGCATGGGCGTCCATGACCAAAATCCAGAGAGGAGAATGGAGAGATGCAGTTTGGCCACCCCCGCTAGGGATTGATTACTCACTTTCTATCTCTCTGTCTCTCCAGCAAGTGCACATGCCTTACAGCAAAAATGTATCAAAAAAAAAAAATAATTCCTAAAAATAAAAAATCTCATTCCATTCCCCAAAAGTAGTCTAAAATGGACTTCATATATATGTGTGTGTATATATATATATATATACACACACACATATATATATAAAACATTAAAACCTCAGGAGGGGCTCAACAGTGAAATACCATCCTCTGTGAGTCAATCCCACATGGAAAGTTTCTCAGATGGAGTCCAGAGACCAACCTGAGCACACCAGGCTAAGACTAGACAACATCATCAAGACCCTGAAGTGAGTACTCTCTTTTTCTTTTTCTAAGAAAGAGAGAGAGAGAGAAGGAAAGGATAGGATAGGATAGGATAGGATAGGATAGGATAGGATAGGATAAGATAGGAAAGGAAAAGATAGGGAAGGATAGGATAGGATAGGATAGGAAGGGAAGGGAAGGGAAGGGAAGGGAAGGGAAGGGAAGGGAAGGGAAGAAGAAAGAAAATTAAAAAGAAAGAAAAAAAAAAAACCTTACTTAAGAAATGAGTATGTGCCTTCATTGGCAGCTAGGCATAGACTTCTTTTAAAGATACAGGGTCTTGCTATGTTAACAAGGCTGGCCTAGAACTCACAATTCTCCTGCCTTAGCTTCCCAAGTACCCAGGATTACAAACACTTAACACTGTCCCTTGCTAGACTAACTTCTAAAATTGGGGCTGTCAGGTGGCATGGTGGTTAAGGGTGCTGGACTCTGACGTGGCAGAGCACGGTTTGAAGCCCGGAACTGGCAGCTTGCTTTCTCACTTTCTCTCTCGCTCTCTCTCCCTCATTCTTGCTCTCTCACTCTGTCCCTCTCTGGTATGTATATATGTATGTATGTATGAATGAATAAACAAATAAATAAAATTAATAAGTACGAGGGTTATTACCAAACTTTATTTAGAAGTGTTATCTATTATATACACTATCTTTTGATTTTGATAATTTTACCTTTAAAATTTTATGCTAAGGAACTAACAGATGTTAACAGTTATACTGCTGCACTCACATGCAGTTGACCATGGTTTGAGTCCCAGACCCGCTGGCTTAACACTCACACCTGGGGCAAGTGCATGCATGCCCAAAATCCTGAGAGGAGGACTGCAGCATGACCATCCACCCTGGGGGGTGCGATTTCTTACTTTCTGTCTCTGTTTCTTTAGCAAGCGCACATGACCTACAGCAAAAATTCCTCTCAAAAAACCAAAACAAAACAAAACAAAAACAGCAAATTTTATGCTAAAAAATTTCTTAAATAAGTTTGACAGATAGCCACTATAACACTGAGCATGGTGGGGATTGCAGTATTTTTCCCTTGAGACACAGAAGGTGAAGAAGCACTATTATTTATTAAATCTTTACAATTTTTCAGACATGGCAATAAATTCTAATACTACATCAGCTCATTTAATCCAAATAACAAATCAATGGTCGGTGACCAGCACGTGGCGTGGTGGTTAAGACGCTGGATACTCCCACATGGCTGAACTCTCTCTCTCTGCCTCTCTCTGGTCAAGTTAAAATAAATGAATGAATAAATAGAACTAAATAAATAACTCTTAAAAAAAAAAAGTCACGTAATCAATACCAGTATTTTAAACATGATGCTACTAACGCTTACAGACAGTACACATTCAAATTAGGGTCTACTTATTATGAATTCACTCCAGTTCATACAGTTATTAGAATTATTTTTATAATAAAAAAATAAGTCCACACAAAAGCCTTCCCAGGTTCAGCCAAAGAAGCAAGAGGGAACTACTGAGGGATGGCTAAGGCCACAGAGGAGGCCTAGGTTTGGTTCCCAGCTCAATCTATACAGGCTGGGCACAGCAATGCATGGCTATATAGTTGTTGGCTGGTTGGGAGCCTAGGACAAGAAGATTGAGTCATTAAGATGCTCTCAAGAAATACCAATTTCAGGGCCAACAGAAAGCACAGTGGTTACATAACTGGAATCCCACACAGTCTACCACAGTTAGAGTCCCAGACACAGTCACTTGGAACTCATGCAAAGTGTGTGTGCATGCATACCCAATATCCCAGGAAGAAAATAGAGAAGTAATTGTAATGTAGCCATCCCCCCTGGGGTTGATTTCTTACTTTCCCTCTACCTGTCTCTCTGGCAAGCACACGTGCCCAAAAGCAAAAACCTCTTTTAAAAAAATTAAAAATGCGGGACCAGCAGTTGGCATAATGGCTATGTCGCTGGACTCCCATGTAGTCGACCGCAGTTCGAGTCCCAGACCCGGTGGTTTAAACTCTAGCCAGGTGCGTGTGCATGTGTGCCTAAGATTTCAAGAGAATAGAAGAGAAGGGACTGCAGTGTGGCCATATCCCCTCGGGGGTGATTTCTTGCTTTCTGTCTCTCTGTCTCTCTCTTTCTGGCGACTGCATGCACCTTATAGCAAAAACCTCTGCAAAATAAATAAATAAATAAAATAAAAATGAAAGAAATGCTTCCCATACTCATTCTCTAATTTAAAAACAAATGAGAATTTATTCCAATTAGATCTGTTATAATTAATATTTGGGTACCTACATCCATAATTTAGGACTATTATACCAAGCACTCAACGATACCAGTTCTGTACAACGATAGACACAAACTTACCATGTTACATGGAAAGCCTGTCGACATCCATGCTTATTACATGTCATACAAGCTCCAGTGGCTGCTTTGCTTTCTCTTCCTTGTTCATCACAAATGTAGCAAGTCTTAGGGGTGGAGAAACAAAAAGAAAAATTAAATAAAAATCGTGCAAGTGCTTAACATGAATCGTGAATCTTAATTTTATAATCATCGTTACAAATGAAGATCAGGTTTACTATATAACCTACTTCACTTCAAAACATAGATTTTTTTTTTATTTTTTTCTTTTTTTAAGGAGAGAGAGAGAGACCAGAAAAAACATGGATTTTTTTTTAGGGGACAATAAAAATAATTCTGTTATTACAAATAACAGAAACAAGAAAACATAATCAATGAATACTAATATAATAGCTCTAGTAAAAATTCAGAAAGGAAAACTGAATCTTAATCTCAAAATCCCTGTAAGACAGGAAGGCTCTTCAAAGGCATCAAGGCCAGGGGCCACGACATAATACACGTAAACACAATTTTCTTAAAGCCTCCTCATTCTACAGATGAGTATCTCTGATAAATATAGATGCAAAAATTGTCAACAAGATACTTGCAAATCATATCCAGCAACATATAAAAAAGATTATTCATCACGACTAGGTAGGTATTATTCTAGGGATGCAAGTGTGGTTCAATATATGCAAGACCATAGGGAACCAGTGTTTAGCGTAATGGCTATGTCGCTGGACTCCCACGTAGTCGACCGCGGTTTGCGTCCCAGACCCGGTGGCTTAAAACTCACACCGGGCGCATGTGCATGCGTGCCCAAGATCCCGAGGAGAATGGAGGAGAAGGGATTGCGGCGTGACCATCCCCCCTGGGGGGTGATTTCTCGCTTTCTGTCTCTAATATCTCTGTCTGGCGAGTGCACGTGCCCTATACTCAAAAAAAAAAAAAAAAACCATATGCAAGACCATAAACAGAATACACCGTATTAACAGAAAGAAAGATTAAAAAACTTCATTTCAACCGATACAAAGCATTTGATAAATACAATATCCCTTCATGATTAAGACTCTTAGCAAGATTAGTATAGAAAGGTCATTTCTCGACCCAATAAGAGGCATATATAAAAAACCTATAGCTAACATTATACTGAATAGGGAAAAGCTAAAAGCTTTTCCACTAAAAACTGGTACTAGACAAGGCTGCCCACTTTCTCCACTTCTTTTCAATATAGTGCTGGAAGTCTTAGCTGATGCAATGAGAAAAGAGAATAATATAAAAGGCATTCAAATAGGCAAAGAAGAGTTGAAAATATATTTATTTGCAGATGACAGGATGTTATACGTAGAAGACCCAAAGGTTTCCATGAAAAAAACTTCTCAAAGTAATAAATGAATACAGTTTTGGGTCAGGATACAAAATCAACAACCAAAAATCTATAGCATTTCTATATATGAACAAGTTGAACAAGGTAGATCTGAAGAAAGCAACCCCTCTTATCACAGCTACAAAATGCTTAAGATACCTAGGAATAAACCTAACCAAGGAAGTCAAACACCTTTACTATGAAAATCTTTTAAAAGTTACTGAAAATGGCACAAAAAAGTAGAAGGACATCCCATATTCCTGGATTGGAAGAATTAATATCATCAAAATGGCAATTCTACCCAAATTAATCTACATATTTAACACAATTCCAATCAAATTAGAGGAAAACCTCTTTAGCAAATGGTGCTGGAAAAACTGGGTAGCCACCTGCAGAAAGATGAATCTGAACCCCTATCTGTCACCATTAACAAAAACCAACTCAAAGTAGATCAAAGATGTAATCTAAGACCACAAGCTAAAAAACTAACGTGGGAAACACTGGGCGAACTCTGGGAGACATTGGGGTAGGCAAAGACTTCTTAAGCAAGACCCCCAAAGCAAAGACAATAATCCCTAAAATAGACAGGTGGGATTACATCAAATTAAGAAGCTTCTGCACAGCAAAGGACACAGTAATTAGTGTGAACTGACAACCCTTGGAATGGGAGAAAATTTTTGTTAACTATACCTCAGATAAAGGACTGATAACTATAATACACAGGGAACTCAAGCGGCTTACCCAAAAATAAATGATTAACTCAATTAAAAGACAGGAAAATTAGCTGAATACAAATCTCTCTAAGGAAGACATACAAACAGCCAAAAGCATATGAGGAAATGCTCAACATCCCTCATCATAAGGGAGATGCAGATTAACCACAATGAGACACCACCTAACCCCTGTCACAATGGCAAAGATTAAAAATACAAATAATGATGAGTGTTGGGGGGGTTGTGGTGAAAGGGGAATTCACCTACACTGTTGGTGGCGAAGTAAATTGGTCCAGCAACTGTGGAAAACAATATGGAGGTTCCTCAAAGATCTACAAATAGAACCACCATTTGATTCAGCAATCCCACTTCTGTGTATCTACCCAAAGGACAGGAGAACGCTCAGTTGGAAAAGTGCTTGCAAATTATGTTTATTCACAATTGCTAAGACATGAAACCAACCCAAATATCCATAAACAATGAATGAATTGAAAAAGTGTGGTTCATGGTGCCAGCAGGTGAGGTGGTATTTAAGGCACTGGAATTCCCACATGGCCGACCATGGTTCAAGTCTCAGACCTGGTGGCTTGTTTTCTCTCTCTCTCTGGCAAAACTCACATGATAAATAAATAAATAAAATAATTCTTTAAAAAAAAAAAAAAGAAAAAGTATGGCACATACACTCTATGGAATACCATTCGGCCATTAAAAACAGCAAAACTCTGGCATTTGATAGAAAGTGGATGAATATGAAAGATTTATTGCTGAGTGAAGTAAGCCAGACTATTTAAGAAAGACACTGTATGTATCCATTTAATATATACTGAGTATCCGCACTTACAGTAAAAGTTGAAATACTGAAGGACATAAAAGCAGTGAGAATAGTTATGGACGCTGAAGACTGTGTGGAATGAAGGTGGAGAAGGGAAGAGTACAAAGAAGGAAATCAGGGAGAAAAAAAAATAGAGAGGTATGACTTTTGTGGCACACAGAAATGGTCTATTACCTGTTAATGAAAACATGTAGAGCATTCTCAACTGGACTGGTCTGAGAAGTATCTTGTGTTAGGTAAATTCTTTTACAACCCAAATGATGTATAGCAATCAAATGTTTTTAAAAAATGA
The DNA here is from genome assembly GCF_000334495.1 of Tupaia belangeri chinensis. Lineage (NCBI taxonomy): Eukaryota > Metazoa > Chordata > Mammalia > Scandentia > Tupaiidae > Tupaia > Tupaia belangeri. Next base: position 2,450,859 of record NW_006159518.1, on the reverse strand, counting down.
AAAGAATAAAAATAAAATTAAAATATATAATAATCTGAAAAAATGAAAAGCTATTTGGTGATGATGGTGTGTATAGTCATGTCTTTGTCTTGACTGATATGCATGGTAATCGTGCTGGAAAAAGAAATGTTATAGACTGTAAAGATATATGTGATTAAATGTAATATAAAAAATAAAAATAAAAACTTCGTTAATATGACCAGCTTCTGTAACACAGGTGTAAAAATTATCTGTCCATGAGGCTGGCAGGTGGCATGGTGGTTAAGGATGCTAGACTCCCACATGGCAAATGATGGTTCAAGTCCCGGACCTGGTGGCTTCCTTTCTCACTTTCTCTCTCTCTCTTCCTGTTTCACTATCACTCTGATCAAATTAAAAATAAATAAAGTTAAATTTAAAAAATTATCTGTCCTCTGCAAATAATGAATGGTTAAGGAAATAAACATATGTAAGGAGGAGTTGAGATATAAAAGACAAAATGTGAGTAAGATCTGGATCATTCTTATTGTCCATAGGAAATCCCACATGGGACTGTCATTCATCCCACCAACCTGGCAGCTGATGGGAAGAAGAGCTTTTAGTTAAAATAGGATACAGGTGGCCCAGCACCTTAAGCCAGTGAACATCCAGAGAAACTTTGACTGAAATTGGGTTCAATTCCCACGTGGCATGGAGGTTAAGGCCATTGGACTGACACATGGCCAACTGCATTTTGAGTCACAAACCCAATAAATTAAAATTCATACCAGGTGCATGTGCATATGTGCCCAAAATCCCAAGAGACGAATGCAGGAGAAAAGGCTGTGGCATGGGAACCAGCAGTTAGCGTAATGGCTATGTCGCTGGACTCCCACATAGTCAACCGCGGTTCGCGTCCCGGACCCGGTGGCTTAAAACTCACGCCTGGCGCGTGTGCATGCGTGCCCAAGATCCCGAGAGGAGAATGGGGGGTGATTTCTCGCTTTCTGTCTCTATGTCTCTCTCTGTCTGTCTGGTGAGCACACGCGTCCTGTAGCAAAAAAATCTCTCCAAAAAAAAAAATAAATAAAAAGAAAGAAAAGGCTGTGGCGTGGCCATCCCTTCTGAGGGGTGATTTCTCACTTTCTCTCCGGTGAGCATATGTGCCTTTGAACAAAAACCTCTCTCTCAAAATAATAAATAAAAAAAATAATACAATAAACAAGTACCTAATTAATATATAGTAGCACCTTTTCATAGCTCAAACGAATGACTAGGTATGTGATAAATGACTGAATAATATAATCTATTAATATCAGTGTACAATGAATAAAATTATCAACTGACTAGAAATTGAACACACAAAAATTAATTTCTAGTTACATGTAATCAGGTGATACATGTTGCAAAACGATGTGTATTTTAGACAGGGGGAGATTTTTGCTATAGGGTGCATGCACTCGCCAGAGAGACAGAGAGACAGAAAGTGAGAAATCACCCACCAGGGGGATGCCCATGCCACAAACCCTTTTCCTCCATTGTCCTTTAGGGACTTTTGGGCACACATGCACAGGGGTCTAGCATAATTTTAAGCCACTGGGTCCAGGACTCGAACCATAGTAGACTATGTGGGAGTCCAACGATGTAACCATTTCGCCATCTGCTGTTCCCAAAAGATGTGTGTTTGTAAACAATAATAATTTCCAAACACTAATAAAGTATAGGTACAAACTACCAACTTCAATAGGACCATATCCTCATGTTTTCATCCACTCTGTACATGATACCAAATAACACCATGCAACAATATTTACAAGAACATAGTTCCAATAAAACCTACTATCAGGACCAGCAGTTGGTGTAATGGCTATGTTGCTGGACTCCCATGTAGTCAACCACGGTTCAAGTCCTGGACCCTGTGGCTTAAACTCACACCAGGCATGTGTGCGTGTGTGCCCAAGATCCTGAGAGGAGAATGGAGGAGAAGGGATTGCGGTGTGGCCATCCTCCTGGGGGTGGGGTGGGGAGGTGATTTCTCGCTTTCTCTCTGTCTCTCTGTCTTTTCAGTGAGCGCACATGCCCTATAGCAAAAACCTCTTTAAAAAACAACAACAAAAAAAAAAACACCTAGTTGAATAAATCGTTGAAAAACAGAAAACCAAGACTAAACTGAATTACAATACCATTTTACACCTCTAAAAAAGTATAATCTCAGAGCCAGCAGGTGGCATAGAAGTTACAGTGCTGGACTCCCACATGGTCAACCACAGTACAAATCCCAGACCCAGAGCCTTGAAAGTCATGCAGGGCACATGTGCATGCATGTCCAAAATTCCAAAAGGAGAAAGGAAGAAAAGGCATTGCGGCATGACCACCCTCTTCCGGGGGGGGAGTACTTTCTCACTTTCATTCTTTCTGTCTCTGTCTCTAGGGAGCACATGTACCCAACAGCAGAAAAATCTCTCTTAAAAAGAAAAAAGTAGAATTTTAACAAACCAACTAGTCACACTAAATAAAACCATCTCTGTTCAAAGTTCAAGAAACTTAAGCAATTACTATGAAACAATTTAACATACATTTTCTATCTACAAATCATCAAGAAGATTAAAAAAAGAAAAGAACCAAGCACATGAAACAACATTTTGTAAGGGAGAATTTGGAAAAATATACAAAACAGAACTCAAAAGATACCTCACTAACTACACAAAAGAATGACAGTAAATAGATACCACTATTTGACCGGTGGATAAAAATTAAAATAATGATTTTTATTTTAAAAGAGGAAGGAGTCACGGTGAAACGGGACAGGAATGGAGGGCAAGACATTTAGAATGACAGAGTAAAGAGCTCCATGGATACTATCCCCAGAAAGTAATCATTTCACAAGTGAAAATACTATTTAAAGTGTCTGGAAATGTCCTACAAACATATAGCAAGTAGAAAAACATTTATTCATGAAAATCTACCAAATTTCAATTAAGGTCCCTGGCATTTGAGTCATGACCTGCTCCCATCATCCACCCATATCTCCCAGAGAATGAAGTTCCACTCTTAGGTGAGATGGCCAAGACAATGAGAAGCTCTCTCTACTCCAGATCCTAGTATAGAACTACAATTTCACCTTAACAACAGACTGTCAATGTGTCTCATCCTACTACAGTTAACTGAAACCACAGAAAGCAAAAATCACCCATAAGAAAGGACTACTGTGGGACCAGCAGATGGCATAATGGTTTCGTTGCTGGACTCTCATATAGTAGGTAGTAGTTTTAGTCCTGGATTCAGTGGCTTAAACTCACGCCGGGTCCCCCGGGGGCTCACGCCCCCGGCGCGTGGCGGCGGCGGCGGTGGCGGCAGA
>NW_006159518.1:2429814-2445106 GCF_000334495.1 Tupaia belangeri chinensis | reverse complement strand
GACTAATTGAGTTCATTGGTAGAACAATTGAATGGGGGGGGGCGGAAGCCATTGAGGGCAATCATGAATGTCAGGGACAATGGAGGAGGAAGATGGGACATGGCAGAGGGTGGGGATGGGGAACCTAGGATGGCAAAACAAAAGGCAAGGTATGCAGGACACAAAAATTGGGAAATCATTTGCTGAGAACATATATGTTGATGTGCTTGATTGAGCCAATGCACAGTGTATTTTGGATGGAAAATTCATATGTGTGTTGTGATGAGAAAAAAAAAAATTTATAATTAAAAAAAAAAAAAAACTCACGCCGGGTGTATGTGCATGTATGCCCAAAATCCCAAGAAAAATGGAGGAGAAAGGATTGTGGCATGGCCATCCTTTGGGGGAAGGAGTAGAGGAGTGATTTCTCTGTCTCTCCACAGAGTGCATACACCCTATAGCAATTCTTGAAAGGAAGAAAGAAAGAAAAAAGAGAAAGAAAGAAAGAAAAAGAAAGGAAGGAAGGACAGACGGACGGACGGACGGACGGACTACTATAACAACCTGAAGAACAACTTCAGAGGAACACCATTAAATGCACCAACATATGCATAATCAGAAGGAGAGGAGAAAGGCGTATAGAAACTGTATTTAAAAGAGTAATGGTTGAAATTTTTGAAACTTTAGTTAAAAAGAATCTATACATCTAAAATGCTAAATAAACTCAAAACAAGATTAACACAGAGATCAATACTGAAAATGAAATAAGCCGAAGCAATAATGAGAAAAAGAAAATCTTGAAACAAGAGAAAAATTCCTTGCTACATACAAAGGAAATGCAGTAAAATTAACACCTAAAGTTCCATTGGAAATAGAGGCCAAGGCAGTAGACCGATATACTCAAAATACTAAAAGGGAGAAAAAAAAAAAAAACCACCAAGAATTCTACATTCAGAGCTGACCCAATTATCTAAGTGAACCAGATCCCACATGGCTAACCATGGTTCAAGTTCCAGCTCCAACAGCTTGAAAAATAAGCCAGATATAAGTGTTATCTCCAAAATCTTGACAGGACAAAGGAAAAAACAAAGAAAGTATTCTCTCTGTCTCTGCAAAGTACGCATGCCCTCTGGCTATAAAATACAAACAAAATAATTATAATGTATTATAAAATACAAACAAAATAATTCTAAGTTCAGTAAAACTATCATACAAAAATAAATGCAAAATAAAGATACCTCTAACAAAAATTCAGAGATTTTGCTGCTCTGAGTGTGACAAACATTGAATGCTAAAGGAAACTCTTCAGGCTGAAAGCAACTGACATTATAAACTAATTCCCACAAAAAAACAAAAGAGGTCAAAGTAATGAAGAAAATGATAAAAGACAGTAAAATTAGGTATTTGTTTTGCATTTCTAATTATTTAAAAAGTAATTGCATAAAGCAATGTCTATAAATAGTATTGCTGGGACTACAGCATGTAGAAATGCAGTATGTGAGTATGACAACACAATAAAAGGAAGTGGAAATGAAACTGTATTAAAAATTGATACCAAATGGTAACTCAATCCATAGGAAGAAATGGTAAATAGAAACCACACTGGTAAATATAAAAACACAAATACAAACTCTTTAAAAGACATTACATGTTGGGGCCAGCAGATATGGCAGTTAAGGCACTGAACTCCCACATGGCCAATCATGGTATGAGTACCAGACCTAGAAACTATCTATCCCTCCTTCCCCCTCTATCTTTCTGGTGAGCATGTGTGCCCTATAGCAAATTTAAAAATAATAATAAATGAAATGAAATAATTATTGGGTTTATAAATACATAAATGTAAAATTTACACACAAGGAAATGCTTGGGACCAAAAGTGTCTCAGATTTTTTAGAATTTTGGAATATGTGCATATACATAATGAGAAATCTTAAGGATAGGATTCTATCGAAATAAGAAATTAATTTATATTTCAAATACACTTTAAAATACATAGCCTGAAGGTAATTTTATACAAAACTTTTTTTTTTAATTGTAGCCATTTTGACTGCAACACACCACATGAGATCAGGTGGAGAACATTCCACTTTTGGTATCTTCCATTTGTGGTATGTCAGTACTCAAAAAGTGTTGGATTTTGTAACATTTAGAAGTTTCAGACTGTGGATGCCTAACCCATAAAAACAACTATAGCACAAAAAGGAAGAGAGAATGGAGCTATAAAGAAGTAAATTTTCTTTATATTACTGGAGTTAAGTAGATTCAAACAAGTTTAGACATATATTGCAAGTTTTAGATCACCTACTATGCAAAATAAAACAAGAAAAAATTGTTTTAAAAATCATGAAATGAATGAAAATGGCATATGAGAAAATATCTACATAAGATTAAAGAATGTGATGCCAGCAGGTGGCATAGTGGTTAAGGTGCTGGACTTCCACATGGCCAACTGCAGTTCAAGCCCAGACCTAGCAGCTTGAAAATCACACCAGGTGAATGTCCGTGTGTGTCCAAAATTCCAAGAGGAGAATGAAGAAGGGATTGTGCATGGCCATTCACCCTAGGGGATGACTCCTCACTTTCCCTCTCACTGTCTCTCTCTGGGGGGGGGAAAAAAAAAAAAAGAACAGCCCTATGGCAAAAAAAAAGCTTTAAAAATAAACAAATAAAAGACTAAAGAAGGTAATATAGAAGAAAAATTAGGCCGATCTGGGCCTGGTGGTTTTGGAAGCTAAATCCCACATGGCTAACTGCAAGTCATGGCCCCAGGGGTGTGAAAAAAACACCAGATGTGTGTGCACAGGTGCCCAAATTCCCAAGGAGATGGGAGAAATGGAGAAGGGGTTAGACTATGGCCATACTCCATGGGAGAGATGGTTTCTCTCTCCCCCTCTCTCTTTCATGTACTCTCTGCAATTAAAAAAGAATAAGAAATACAGAAGAACAAAACAGTCCCAAGACACAAACACCAAAGTAAAATGTCGGCTATAAATTCAGCTATATAAATAACAACATTAATGTTAGTATTAATGTAATGAATTCTAAAAAATCATCAGGAAAGTCATAACATATTTTTCTATATATTTCTATGCAAAAAAATGCATCATTACTTTCTGACAGCCCAATATAATGTACTCCAATGAAAAAGCAAAGACTGACAGACTGGATTTTAAAACAAGTTCTAAATAGTTGTTTTCTACCAAGAGGTTAGTCACATTGATTCAAAGGTCCAAATAGGATGAAAGTAAAAGGATTTAAAAAGATATATCAGGGGCCTGCAGGTGGTATAGTGGATGAGGGGCTGGACTCCCAAATGGCTAACTACGCTCTGAGTCCAGAGCTAGCAGCTTGAAACTCAAGCCAGGTGCATGTGTGCGTGAGGAGGAAGAACGGAGAAGGGATAGCAGCATGACTATTCTCGTTGAAGAGTGACTACTCACTCTCCCTCTCATTGTCTCTCTCTGGCAAAAACTCGGGCCCTATGGCAAAAAAACTTAAGGGGGGAAAAAAAAGATATATCATCAAAGATCAAGCATAGGAGGGAACCAGCAGTTAGCGTAATGGCTATGTCGCTGGACTCCCACGTAGTCGACCGCGGTTCGTGTCCCGGACCCGGTGGCTTAAAACTCACGCCGGGCGCGTGTGCGTGCGTGCCCAAGATCCCGAGAGGAGAATGGAGGAGAAGGGATTGCGGCGTGACCATCCCTTCTGGGGGGTGATTTCTCGCTTTCTGTCTCTATGTCCCTCTCTGTCTGTCGGGCGAGCGCACGCGCCCTACAGTGAAAATCTCTCAAAAAAAAAAAAAAAAGATCAAGCATAGGGACAACTGGAGTGAACATTATTATATCAGATAAAACAGACTCTGGAACAAAAATGTTATTAGAAATAAGGGGAAATACTCTATCATAATAAAGATCCATTAGGAGAATGTAAAAATTGTAAGCACATATGCAATTAACAACATAGCCCATGAAATTACAAAAGAAAACATGATTTTTTTAATTCTCATAAAATAAAAATATATGTGCAAACAAGAATACTGAAAAAATACTTCCAAATACCAAAGTAATATCTAAATAAAATGCTAAGTATCTGAATAAATCTATACTCAGAGACAAATTAACAGCCTGAAAATTTTCACTTTTTGGGAACCAGCAGTTAGCGTAATGGCTATGTCGCTGGACTCCCACGTAGTCGACCGTGGTTTGCGTCCTGGACCCGGTGGCTTAAAACTCATGCCCGGCGTGTGTGCGTGCGTGCCCAAGATCCCGAAAGGAGAATGGAAGAGAAGGGACTGTGGCATAACCATCCCCCCTGGGGGGTGATTTCTCGCTTTCTGTCTCTATGTCTCTCTCTGTCTGTCTGGCGAGCACACGCGCCCTATAGTGAAACCCTCTCCAAAAAAAAAGAAAGAAAATTTTCACTTTTTGGGAACCAGCAGTTAGCGTAATGGCTATGTCGCTGGACTCCCACGTAGTCGACCGTGGTTTGCGTCCTGGACCCGGTGGCTTAAAACTCATGCCCGGCGTGTGTGCGTGCGTGCCCAAGATCCCGAAAGGAGAATGGAAGAGAAGGGACTGTGGCATAACCATCCCCCCTGGGGGGTGATTTCTCGCTTTCTGTCTCTATGTCTCTCTCTGTCTGTCTGGCGAGCACACGCGCCCTATAGTGAAACCCTCTCCAAAAAAAAAGAAAGAAAATTTTCACTTTTTGGGAACCAGCAGTTAGCGTAATGGCTATGTCGCTGGACTCCCACGTAGTCGACCGTGGTTTGCGTCCTGGACCCGGTGGCTTAAAACTCATGCCCGGCGTGTGTGCGTGCGTGCCCAAGATCCCGAAAGGAGAATGGAAGAGAAGGGACTGTGGCATAACCATCCCCCCTGGGGGGTGATTTCTCGCTTTCTGTCTCTATGTCTCTCTCTGTCTGTCTGGCGAGCACACGCGCCCTATAGTGAAACCCTCTCCAAAAAAAAAGAAAGAAAATTTTCACTTTTTGGGAACCAGCAGTTAGCGTAATGGCTATGTCGCTGGACTCCCACGTAGTCGACCGTGGTTTGCGTCCTGGACCCGGTGGCTTAAAACTCATGCCCGGCGTGTGTGCGTGCGTGCCCAAGATCCCGAAAGGAGAATGGAAGAGAAGGGACTGTGGCATAACCATCCCCCCTGGGGGGTGATTTCTCGCTTTCTGTCTCTATGTCTCTCTCTGTCTGTCTGGCGAGCACACGCGCCCTATAGTGAAACCCTCTCCAAAAAAAAAGAAAGAAAATTTTCACTTTTTGGGAACCAGCAGTTAGCGTAATGGCTATGTCGCTGGACTCCCACGTAGTCGACCGTGGTTTGCGTCCTGGACCCGGTGGCTTAAAACTCATGCCCGGCGTGTGTGCGTGCGTGCCCAAGATCCCGAAAGGAGAATGGAAGAGAAGGGACTGTGGCATAACCATCCCCCCTGGGGGGTGATTTCTCGCTTTCTGTCTCTATGTCTCTCTCTGTCTGTCTGGCGAGCACACGCGCCCTATAGTGAAAACCTCTCCAAAAAAAAAGAAAGAAAATTTTCACTTTTTAAAGAACAAAGAGTCATATTATCCATTTTTTCTTTTTAATTTGCCATGAGGTACACATATTGGTTAGAGACAGGTTGGGGGATGGGGAGTGTCAGTGAGAAAACACTTCCAAAGAGGGATGGCCATGCTGGAATCACTTCTCCATTCTCTTCTGATTTTGGCCATGCATGTATATGTACCCAGAATGTTTTCTAAGTCACCAGGTGCAGGACTCAAACTACACAGTTAGTTGTGTAGGATTGAGCTTCCTTAACCTCCATGCCACTGACTGGCCCCTGATTTGATTTTTCTTTTTCCTTCTTTCTTTCTTTTAAGGTTTTTGCCATAGGGTACATGCATTGGCCAGAAAGAGACAAAGATAGGGAAAGTAGAAAATCACCCCCTAGGGATGATGGTTATGCTGCAATCCCCTCTCCTCTATTCTCCTCTTGGAATTTTCGGCACACATACACATGAATCCAGCATGATTTTCAAGCCACCAGGTCCAGGACTTGAACCACTGTTGACCATGTAGGAGTCCAGAGTCTTAACCAAGGAAACACTGTTCTAGATTCACATCAAAAGGACTCAGGGACCTAATCCCAACCTACCTAATAAGTAAAAAGCTGAAAGAACATTACGCCAAACCTAATAAGAAAATGTTAAACTACAAAATCACAACTTTTCTTGAAATTATGAATAAAGATCTGCCATTATAAGGCAACCTAACAGCCTAAATTTCAAAGAGAAACATATTGTCTCTCAAAATCCCACAAGAGCAATGAAGGCACTCATACTATGCACCAAAGACAAAACACAGTAGGAAGATAGGGACCATAGAATGGATAAGATGAAAGAAGCTAAAAATGTAACTGCTAAAGGCTGACTATGCGCTAGTGTGATAGTATATGAACACTGGACACCAGACAAAGGAGGAGGCCATATCCACTTACAGGCTCTTGCCACAAGAAGTTAACAAGAAAGACAGAGAAAGACAAGGATATACAGGATTTGGTACGATGCACAGGGTTTCCATTATACTATTGTCTATCTTCTACATATTTGATAATTTGCAAAAAATACTTAAAAATCAAGAAAAGCAACATTATAGTAAGTAGGATAAATATCAAAACTCAACAGTTTCCCCTGTTCTATTGGGGACTATTTTCCAAGACTCCCAGAATGCCTGAGGCACAGATAAAAGCACCAAACCCTCTATATGTTATCTTTTGTCCTATACATACATACTTAATGATAAAATTTCATATATAAATTAGGCACAGGAAGAGATTAAGAAAAATTAACAGTAAAATAGAACTATTATAGGACCAACAGATGGTGTAATAGTTACGTTGCAGGACTGCCACTTAGTCAACCAGGTTCGAGTCCTGAACCCAGTGGCTTAAAACTCACGCTGTGCATGTGTGAATGCGTGTCCAGGATACCAAGAGGAGAATGAAGAGAAGGGATTGCAGCATGGCCATCCCCACTGGGGATGAATTTTTTTTGCTTTCTGTCTCTCTGGTGAGTGTACACACCCTATAGCAAAAAACCTCTAGGGACCAGCAGGTGAAATGGTGGTTAAGGTGCGGGACACTCTCACGTGGCTAACCAAGTTTGAGTCCTGGACCTGGTGGCTTGCTTTCTCACTTTCTCTCTCTTTCTCTGGTCCAATTAAAATAAATGAATTAATAAATAATTATTCTTTAAAAGTCTCTTAAAAAAAAAAAAAGAACAATTACAACAATATACTGAAATGAAAGTTTTACTGTTTGGTTTCTCTCAGACATCTTATTTGTATTCACCCTCTGTGGTCTGTTAGTCTGATAGACAAGACAGTTACTGAGTAGCTAATGGATGGGTAGCACATACAGTGCAGATATGCTGGACAAAGGTATGATTTAAGGGACTGTATGAGATTTCATCATGATAATCAGAGAGCATTAATTTTAAACTTATGACTTATTTCTGGAATTTTCCATTTAATGTTTTAAGGCTATGGTGGACCATGCATAACTAAAACATTTATAATAGGGTTCTCTATAAAACAAAAGGAAACAAATTACAAAACATCCAAATGACAAAATTAGAAATAAGCCCAAAAGTTGTTCTTTATTCTAGGCAAAAAGAGATGAATCAGAAGTCTGCATAGAAGCAAAGAATCACAATCAAACACTGATGTAAAGAAAACACAACAGAGGGACTAGCCCCATAGTGTAGCAGTTAAGTGCTGAAAAGAGGAAGCTCAATCTACATGGCTAACTAGAGTTCAAGTTCTGGCTCCAACAGCTTGAAAAACACGCCCAGAGGGTGCATACCAGCAGGGGATCTCCAGAGGAGAGAACAGGAAGAAAAGGTTTGCAGTATGACCAGGTCCAGTTGGGTGGTGTCTTCCTCGCTCTCAAAAAGAAAACCAAGTGAAAAATAGCTTAATACGTAAAATAATCAACAGTTTTCTTTAAATTGTCAGAGTGTTGCAGTGCACTCACTATAGACAGAGACAGTGGGAGACAGCAGCTCTCAGTGGGGCATGGTCATGCTGCAATCCCTTCTCCTCCACTTTTCTATCCTTTCAGGATTTGAGGCACATGCACACACATGCCCAGCTTGTTTTTCAAGCAGCCACACCCAAGATTCAAACCGTGACAGGTCATGTGGGATCCAGCTCCCCCTAACCACTAGGCTACAAGCCTGACCTATTACTCAACAGTCTCAAATAATGAAAAACAAGTTGTAAACAAATTACCACTATTCTCTTATAAATATATGCTCCCTAGTGTCAGAGCATACATCCATCTAGCACCTTACCACGACCCATAGTTTTTGCAGCTAAAATGTATTCCTTTATTTCTTCATGACTGTGGGGGAAGAACTGGTAGATATAAAAGGTTCTTGACATAGCCATATAAAAAGAGTTCACACAGTCAAGACCAGCAGATGGCGTAGTAGTTACATCACTGGACTACAGTTCAAGCACCAGACCCTGTAGCTTAAAACTCATGCCAGGCATGTGTGCATGTATACCCAAAATCCTGAGAGGAGAATGGAGGAGAAGGGATTGCAGCATGGCCATCCCTCCTGGGGGGTGATTTCTCACTTTCTGTCTGTCTCTCTCTCTGATGAATACATGCACTCCGTAGCAAAAATCTCTCTAAAGAAGAAAAAAAGAGAGAGAGAGAAAGAGAGATTACACAGTCTAAGAATTTGGGTCGTCATAGTTCACAGGTCAATGCTTGAACCTTCAAAGAAAAGCAAATTTAATCTACTGGGAGGTAACAGAAAGTGAGGATGAGTTGTACATCTTGCAATTTTATAGGTGGAAAACATCTTGAACAATAGCAGCCTAGTAATAACTGGAATGTGGTGCCAGACAGCAGTGCAGTGATAACACAAATAGACCCATATGGGAGGTCCCAAGTTTGCATCCCAAGACCTCTCTGCACACACGAAAAGTGTGAGCACATGTCCATAACCCAGGCTGGCTGAGGCTGTGGATGGACCACAGCATAAAGACTCTGGAAGGGATTCCCCTCTCACTGTCTCTTTCACGAAACAAATAAATAAATTTTAAGAATAATTAGAGCTTGTTGCTACTTGACAATAGTTCATGGTTTTCTACTACCTGTCCTACTAGACAAAGCTGTTGGAGAATAATACTTTATTATACCAATTTCAGACCCAAGTGTATCCTTATCATTTGCTTTTAGATCACTTATTTTCATGTCTATCTGGCATTTCATATCATCCTACTACCCTCTATAACCACAAATGTGGATGTGATACTTATATGATTATTGAAATAAAATTTCAAGTTTTCTTGTTTTTGAAATCAAAAAATATAAAACATTTTTTGTTCTGATTTTGCCTTGCATCATCATCAAAACCAGCTGTATGGACCCACTGAGTTGTCAGAAAAGTCATGATACATTTTTGCTTTAAAAAAAAAAAAAGCATAGATGGGACCAGCAGTTGGCATAAAGGCTATCGCTGGACTCCCATGTAGTCGACTGCAGTTTGAGTCCTGGACCCGATAGCTTAAACTCACGCCAGGCGCGTATGCATGCATGCCCAAGAACCCGAGAGGAGAATGAAGGAGAAGGGATTGCGGCATGGCCATCCCCTCTGGGGGGTGATTTCTCACTTTCTGTCTCTCTCTTTCTGGTGAGGGCACACACCCTATAGAAAAAAAAAAAAAAAAAAAAAAAGTCTCTAAATATTTTTTTTTTAAATCCTGACTTTTCTGACGAACCAGTATTTCTAAACTTTTTATACTATTCCACTGGTATAGCCCTAGACTTACAAATCTATTGGATTACTCTAGACTTATAAAACTTGAATTTGGGGGCCAACAGGTGACATGGTGGTTAAAGGTGCTAGACTCCCACATGGCCAACTGTGGTTCAAATCCCAGACCTGGCAGCTTGCTCTCTCGTACGCTCTCTCTTTCTGCCCCCCCTCTGGTCAAATTAAAAGAAATAAATAAAAGTTAAATAATTCTTTTTAAAAAATCTTAAATTGGGAGTTTTTTAGTGATTTTCTTTTTTTTTTTTTTTTTGCTATAGGGCACATGCACTCATTAGACAGAGGGACATATAAGGCAAGAAATCACCCCCTCAGGGGGGCATGGTCACACAGCAATCACTTCTCCTCCTGGGATTCTGGGTATGCATGCACATGCACCTGGTATGAATTTTAAGCTATGGAGTCCGGACTCGAACCGCAGTCAACTATATGAGAGTCCAGTCACATAACCAGTATGCCATCTGCTGGTCCCTTAATTTAAAAAATATATATATATGCTTGCCATTTACATAAGCAAGCTGTTTCCCAATCATATTGTCCCTTCATCTGACCCTCTCTGAATAAGTACATTTTATTGTCACCATGCCATTTCCCTTTACAGTAATAAATTTTGATTTACACTCAATATAAATTTGTCTAATAAATCAATGTTTTTCACAAAAGAGAGGGTCTTATCCCAGCAGTATGGAAATGACTGTGAAGGAACAACCATGCCGCAGGATGGACGTAAGCAAGATAGAGCCTGTGTACGGTGTGGTCAGTCTCCCCAAGAGCTCAGAGATAAACCACCTCTCTGTCAGTACATGCAGGTAGGCAGTCCTCACCACTTTCTTCCTCAAAAAGGAATAGATGGAAGACCCACATGTGTTTTATGACACAGACATTAACGTCAGATAATTCTTTACATGTTTAATATCAGAATTTTGTTTAGGGCTACAAATATAACCATTATGAACATTGTACTTTGCACCTTAAAAGATTGTCTTAAGGGAACCAGCAGTTAGCGTAATGGATATGTCGCTGGACTCCCACGTAGTCGACCGCGGTTCGCGTCCCGGACCCGGTGGCTTAAAACTCACACCGGGCACGTGTGCGTGCGTGCCCAAGATCCCTAGAGGAGAATGGAGGAGAAGGGACTGCGGTGTGACCATCCCCCCTGGGGGGTGATTTCTCACTTTCTGTCTCTAATGTCTCTCTCTGTCTGGCTGGCAAGCACCGTATAGCGAAAATCTCTCCAAAAAAAAAAAAAGAATTAGGTGTATGTGATTTAGCGTATGTACATTTACAACAGTTTATTTCAAAGTTCGCACTTTAAAAACAACATTTATGAGACATGACGTTAAAGAAACATTTTAGAGGGGGCTGGAAGGTGGCATGGTGGTTAAAAGCAATGGATTCCCACAGGGCCGATCGTGGTTTAAATCACAGACCTGGCAGCTTGCTTTCTCACTTTCTCTCTCTCTCTCTCTCTCTCTCTCTCTCTCTCTCTCTCTGACCCTCTCTCTGGTCAAATTAAAATAAGTAAATAAAATTTTAAAAGTTAAATAAAATAATATAAAAAAAGATACATTTTAGAGCACCTACATGGCCCATACCTCTTTTCTAGAAATCATCCTCTATGCTCAATTTCTAATAACAAAATAGTACATAGGCACCTGTCTTTCTAGGTGAAAAATGGCTTTTAAGACCAAGTGATTTAAACAAGAACTGCACTATTGGAAATTTTAAACCGACACATTGAGTTACCAGTAGGAAATTCAGCTAAAACGACAAGCAGAGAATCAGATTAGTAAAACCAGAAACTTGACTACAGACAGAAAAGAAACTATAGGACTCTCATCAAAAATGGAAAGAGTAGTATAACATCTCTTACTTAGTTTCAAGTACAATTCCCTATGTGATCTAAGACTAAATATTGAACAGTCTTTCCGCCAATCTCATCTGTACTTGACATAGTTGTTGTAAATTTTATTTCTGACAAGAATAAAGGGCTATGGTCTTGAACCAGCCATGTAGAGCAATGATTAAGTGCTGAGCATTGAAACCCAGATCCCACATGGCTGACCACAGTTCAAGTCATGGCCTCAGTGGCTTGAAAAACATGCCAGGTATTTGTGTATGTGTGCCCAAAATCCTGATGAGAAAATGGAGGAAATGGATTGAGGACTGGCCATATTCCACTGGGATGTGTTTCCTCTTGTCTCTCCCTCTTTCTCTATAGAGCATACAGGCCTCTGTCAATTTATCTTTTAAGAATTATTTATTTAAATCAAGCTACCTTGCTACCTTACTACCTTCCTTCCTTCTTTCCTTCCTTCCTCTCCCTCCCCCCCATTTATTTATTTATTTAAATTTGACCAACGAGGGACAGAGTGAGAGAGAGAGAGAGAGAGAGAGAGAGAGAGAGAGAGAGTCAGAAAGCAAGCTGCCAAGTCCAGGATTTGAATTACTGTTGTCCAGTGCTTTAACCATCACGCCACCTGCCGGTCCCTAGTAAATCATTTTTTATTATATTTGCATGATCTGTGCTCATGTGTTCAACTTCACTTTTAAAGAAATACCTTCTTTTTCTCAATAATTCCTAGTCCTATTTCATCGAATAGAATTTAATAAAAATAAAAATATAATTTCCCTCAACTCTTACTGCCAAAGCAGCATTTCAGTCTAAATTTCTGTAAACAGCAATTCACAGTAGTTAAAGATTATTTATGGGGGACCAGCATATGGTGTAATGGTTATGTCCACGTGATCCAAACAGTTCAAGTCCTGGACCCAGTGGCTTAAAACTCACACTGGATCCATATGCATGCATACCCAAAATCTCGAGAGAAGAATGGAGGAGAAGGGTTTGTGATGTGGCCACCCCTTGAGCTGGTGACTGCTCACTTTTTCTGTCTCTCCAGCAAGCGCACAAGCCCTATAGCAAAAATCTTTAATTGAAAAAAGAAGGACCAGCAGATGGCGTTGCTGGACTTCTACACAATGGAATCCTGGACCTGGCAGCTTAAAACTCATGCCGGGCATGTATGAGTACATGCCCAAGATCCCAAGAGAATGGTGGAGAAGCAATTGCTGCATGGCCAGCCCCCTGGGGGATGATATCTCTCTTTCTGTCTCTCTGTCTCTATCTCTCCAGCAAGCGCACATGCCCCAAAGCAAAAATCTCTCTTAAAAAAATATTATTCTTACTCACAAACACACAAATTACCTATATCATTTTTTATCATTTGTTTTATTTCTTTTTCTTTCTTTCTTTTTTTTTTTTTTGTTTTTATTTTTGCTATAGGACACATGCTCACTAGAGAGACGGAGAGACAGAAACTGAAAAATCACCCCCAGGGGCGATGGCCATGCTGCAATCACTTCTCTTGCAATCTCCTTTTAAAATTTTGGGCATGCATGCATACATGCCTGGCTTGAATTTCTAAATTCTGGTTTTGGGACTCAAGCTGCAGTTGGCCACATGGGAGTCCAGTACCTTAACCATTATACCATTTGGTGGCCCCCCCAAGTTTGTTAACAGTAGGACATGTGCATGCACACATGAGAGTGTGTGTGTGAGAGAGAAAGAAAAGCACTCTACAGGGTCTGATCACACTATGATCCCAATCTTTCACTCCTTTAGCCTCTTAGACCATGGGCACTTACATAAATAACTGGGTGTTTGAGGTTAAGTTTGGGGTTCAAACTATGGACATCAGGTAGGATCTGGCTTCTTGAGCACTGCTTTGCCACAGAGTCAGTTCTATCAGTCTTTTTCATATTCATTTGGCTTGTTGGGTTCTCTCAGATGACAGGTATTTTTAGACATACTTATATTTAAAAAGAGATTACACTGCTAGGCAACAATGATATTAGGGTAAGTCATAACCCAGCTGTGCTAACACAGAGGTAGTGCCACTGCTTAGGAGGCTGGAAGATACATTAAGAGGCCCAGGTTCAATTTCTAGGCCAACTTGTACAGGCTGGGCACAGTTTTGTGCCTTAGCTAATGGAACGTGGGACAAGAGGGTCATAACATGGTAAGACCCACTCAAAAATACCTATCTCTGGGGCCAGCAGATGGCATAGTGGTTAAGGCGCTGGACTCCCATATGGCCAACTGCAGTTGAAGTGCCAGACCTAGCAGCTTAAAAATCACGCTGGGCACATGGGCCTATATACCCAAAATCCCAAGGGGAGAATAGAAGAAAGGAACTGCAGTGTGGTCATCCTCACTGAGGCATGATTTCTCACTTTCCCTCTTAATGTCTGTCTCGCTCCAGCAAGTACATGTGCCCAATGACAAAAAACTTAAACAAAGTTAAAAATATATATATGTATCTGCGTATAGAGGCAAAGGGATACAGAAAAAGGACAAAGATAACAGAGGGAAGCCATACAGGGAAATTTAAAATGGAAATAGGTTATGGCATCAAAAAGAGCAAAAGGATTTTTCTACAGATGGAACTGCAAGATTGTTTTGCTTTTCCAAATGATTCAAGAATTAAGCATTAATTTCAGTAATTACTAAAAAGTACCAAGCACAAACAAAAATTTATTAGCTATGTACAAAAGTAAAAATGTCCAATATTTGAGTAGAAATGTGAATTATATCTTGGGGCCTTATTATCATCTTGTTAGTAAGTGCCAATGAACAATGTGTAGATCTAAGATTTGTTTTACAAACAAGGTATCAAATTTGATGAACATATGATAAGAATGTAAAGCTTACTGTCTTTGTTCTAAGAAATGCTTCAATTAACTCTACATTTTTTATTTTTAAGATAGATTTTTGCTATAGAGCGTGCACACTCACCAGAGAGAAAGTGAGAAATCGGGAATAAGGAATAAGGGATGGTGAGTGAAAAGTCAGAATCCATGTGCATCTGAGGTGGGCCTAGCCCTACCCCTTTAACAGGAAAGCCTCTGCCCCAAACTTCTTCTTCAGGCCCAACACCCAACAAAAAGCCAGAAGGTAGAAAGTGAAGCCAGAAGGTAGGAAGTACAATAAATCTGTCAGATGACTAGAAACCACCACCAAAGAGGCACAAGAAATATGGGAAATCTAGAAAATATCACTCCCCCAAGGTGAAATAACAGCCCTTCATCATTTACAGACAGTACAATGGAACTTATGGAAAAGTCAGAAAAAGAATTGAGGATATTCATAGTGACAAAGCTAACACAAATGCAAGAGAAGACAGACAAACTCCAGAAGATGCAGGAGAAAGAGACAAGTTCTAGGAGGTAAGAAAGTTGTTCCACTGAAAGAGGAAATTACACACGACAAAAAAAACAATCAAACGGAACTGTTAGAAATAAAGGCTGCAATACAGGAATTCAAAACCTCCCTTGAAAGTGTTAAAAGCAGATTATATCATACAGAAGATCGAATTTCAGATGTAGAAGATAGAACCTCTGACCTAGAAAAGTTCACCAAAAAGACTGAGAAAATCACCAAAAAAAAAGAGAGAGAGAGAGAGAGA
>NW_006159518.1:2426752-2429616 GCF_000334495.1 Tupaia belangeri chinensis | reverse complement strand
GTAATGGCTATATTGCTGGACTCCCATGTAGTCAATCATGGTTCAAGTCCCAGACCCAGTGGCTTAAACTCATGCCAGGTGCATGTGCATGCATGCCCAAGATCTCGAGAGGAGAATGGAGAAAAAGGAACTGCGACGTGGCCATCCCTCCTGGGGGGTGATTTCTCACTTTCTGTCTCTCTGTCTCTGTCTTTCTGGCGAGCGCACGTGCCCTATAGCAAAAAACTTTCAAAATAATAATAATAGTAATCAACCCAAGAAGATATTCTCCAAGACATATCATAACCAGATTGATTGAAACCACAGACAGAGATAAGATAATAAAGCTGGCAAGAGAAAAACATCAAGTTACATTCAAAGGATATTCCATCAGGCAAACATTGAACCTCTTGGGGGAAACAATGCCAGCAGGGAAAGAATGGGAAAATACATTCAAAGTGTAAAGTGAAAAACAATTTCAACCAAGAATACTATATCCGGCAAGATTATCCTTCATATGAGAAGAAAAGATAAAAACATTCTCAGATAAACAAAACCTGAAATAATTTACCAACACCAGACCAACTCTTCAAGAAGTTTTTAAGGGAGTACTATACCAGGAAAACTAAGACAGAAAAATAAGAGAACAAACAATGACCAAGAAAAGGGCCAACTTAATGGTAGAGACAAGTTCTGAAATATCGATAATAATGTTGAATGTTAACAGAAAGGTCAGACCGCAGTAACACTGCAAATTCAATAGAGAGAGATTACAAGAGACTGAATTGGTAAAATAGAGTTCTACTACTTTTTTCAAAAACATTACTTATTTTCTTCAAATCTTTCAGATTTAAGAATTTTTGCTTTTTCTTTTGAGTTGATGGGTTCAGCACTGTTAAGAAAAGATTTTTTTTAATTAAAAGAAACTTTTCTGCCTTCCTGATCCCTTTGCAACTGGAAAATATTTATGAGCATTTTTATGGCAGAATGGTTATTTGCATAAGTTCAATAATACAATAGTATCTGTTGCCTTATATCAGAAATTGAATTCTTATGGGGCTTTGTCCAAATAACAGGCCAAATTAAGATTAACCTAATTTTTTTCCCAAATAAGTTAGTTTATACTTCTATTTAGTAAAAAGGGAAATGCAGAGAAAGGAAAAAGATGTTTCAGAAGAAAATCACAGTGCATTTGTCACTAGATTCTAGATTTGTCCATACTTTAAGAACTTTTGTGAATCAATAAAATGTGGGGTGGGGGAGAGGAAGTCTAATATGGAAGAGGGAGGGAAGGCAAAGGGAAAGGAAAAATGGGTAAAAGTATGCTTAACTGACAAAAAATGAGAAGCTATTTGCTGATGATAATGTATACAGTAATATCCTTGTCTTGACGAACATGCATGGTATTTGTGTTGGAAAAAGAAATGTATACTGTAAAGATATATGATAAAACGTAAAATTAATTAATTAATTAATTTTTAAAAAAGAATAAGGGATGGCCACACCACAATCCCTTCTCTGCCATTCTCCTCTTGAGATTTTGGGTACGCATACACATGTGCCCATCGTGAGTTTCAAGTTGCTGGGTCTGGGACTTGAACCATGGTCAACCACATGGGAATCCAACAATGTAACCATTACACTATCTGCTGGTCCCCAATTAACTTTACTTCTATATACATACATACAGACACACACCACCAGCACCTGCTGTCCTCTTATCCCCTAAAATTCTAAGAGGTTACAACCTTTTCTAAAATACCTTCTTCCTCTTCTTACTTTTTGTATTCTACATGTGATTATTCATGTCACCATACTTATCTCTCTCTTTTCCCACTTCCAGTTAAATCGATTCATCTCACCGTAGTCCTGGTTACCTGACAGTTCACACCTGTGACCAGCCACCACTTTTTCACTTCATAGCCACGGTTCACACAGTGAGCTCCAGAGCACACTCATGTTGGCATCTCCCACTTGCATATGGACAACAGAGCTTGACCGTGTGCTTGGAGTCAGAGCCTTGGCTTTGGCCAGCTCATTTTGTGAGTGCTTTGAAGTTTTAAGCAAGGCTGTGTCACTTTTGCCTAGTGCTCAGCGTGAGAACAATGAACAGGTCTATTTTTTACTTGTAGGAGTGCAGCTAGGAATAATAACATGGCCATTTTAGTTACATGAGCATTTGTAGATGAGAGAAATACTGCAGAAAGAGCAGGTCTATTATATTGCATCAATTTCAATTTGGCAGTTCTTTCTGGCCTGCGAATGAGACCATTATGATACTTGAAAGGGCATTCGTTTACCCAGCAATTTATATAATACAGAATGAACCAGAAGATGGAATTAGTAAACAGAGCAGGGCTTTTTGCAAAGAATCTGGCGTCACACTAAGACCTAAAAATAGAAATGTAATATGTAAAACAAGAGCCCTGCTGATCCTAACACAGAAACATCTCTTGGCTTCTGTTCTGCTTCCCCAAACCTCCTGTAAGGCCTCAGCTCAGCGCATCACCAGTCCTCACTGGACTGTGAAAGTTCCCTCTTAATTGTTCCCCTAACCTGCATTGGAAGTCCTTCAAGCCAATCTATGCAAACTTTGGAGAGGTCGCCAAAAGGAATCCCACAAGATCTTGGCTATACCATATATGAAGCTCTCTCTCTTTTTTTGAAGCTCTCTTTCTCGCCATCCCTCTGTGTCATCATCTCGTAATACTTTCTTGATGAAGTCTCTTGTAGCTCTGTAGCAAGTTCCTCATGAATAGAGCACTATCAGGCACCATATGAAAGCTCTTATTTCATTGAAATATTTCATCTTCTCAACTACACTGCCCCACTTTACAGGTAAAGGTGTTCAGTAAGCTGTCAAGGTAACCTGGACAGAAAGAGTG
>NW_006159518.1:2404681-2415593 GCF_000334495.1 Tupaia belangeri chinensis | reverse complement strand
AGGGGCAGAGAGAGAGAGAGAGAGAGAGAGAGAGAGAGAGAGAGAGAGAGTCAGAAAGCAAGCTGCCAAGTCCAGGATTTGAATTACTGTTGTCCAGTGCTTTAACCATCACGCCACCTGCCGGTCCCTAGTAAATCATTTTTTATTATATTTGCATGATCTGTGCTCATGTGTTCAACTTCACTTTTAAAGAAATACCTTCTTTTTCTCAATAATTCCTAGTCCTATTTCATCGAATAGAATTTAATAAAAATAAAAATATAATTTCCCTCAACTCTTACTGCCAAAGCAGCATTTCAGTCTAAATTTCTGTAAACAGCAATTCACAGTAGTTAAAGATTATTTATGGGGGACCAGCATATGGTGTAATGGTTATGTCCACGTGATCCAAACAGTTCAAGTCCTGGACCCAGTGGCTTAAAACTCACACTGGATCCATATGCATGCATACCCAAAATCTCGAGAGAAGAATGGAGGAGAAGGGTTTGTGATGTGGCCACCCCTTGAGCTGGTGACTGCTCACTTTTTCTGTCTCTCCAGCAAGCGCACAAGCCCTATAGCAAAAATCTTTAATTGAAAAAAGAAGGACCAGCAGATGGCGTTGCTGGACTTCTACACAATGGAATCCTGGACCTGGCAGCTTAAAACTCATGCCGGGCATGTATGAGTACATGCCCAAGATCCCAAGAGAATGGTGGAGAAGCAATTGCTGCATGGCCATCCCCCTGGGGGATGATATCTCTCTTTCTGTCTCTCTGTCTCTATCTCTCCAGCAAGCGCACATGCCCCAAAGCAAAAATCTCTCTTAAAAAAATATTATTCTTACTCACAAACACACAAATTACCTATATCATTTTTTATCATTTGTTTTATTTCTTTTTCTTTCTTTCTTTTTTTTTTTTTTGTTTTTATTTTTGCTATAGGACACATGCTCACTAGAGAGACGGAGAGACAGAAACTGAAAAATCACCCCCAGGGGCGATGGCCATGCTGCAATCACTTCTCTTGCAATCTCCTTTTAAAATTTTGGGCATGCATGCATACATGCCTGGCTTGAATTTCTAAATTCTGGTTTTGGGACTCAAGCTGCAGTTGGCCACATGGGAGTCCAGTACCTTAACCATTATACCATTTGGTGGCCCCCCCAAGTTTGTTAACAGTAGGACATGTGCATGCACACATGAGAGTGTGTGTGTGAGAGAGAAAGAAAAGCACTCTACAGGGTCTGATCACACTATGATCCCAATCTTTCACTCCTTTAGCCTCTTAGACCATGGGCACTTACATAAATAACTGGGTGTTTGAGGTTAAGTTTGGGGTTCAAACTATGGACATCAGGTAGGATCTGGCTTCTTGAGCACTGCTTTGCCACAGAGTCAGTTCTATCAGTCTTTTTCATATTCATTTGGCTTGTTGGGTTCTCTCAGATGACAGGTATTTTTAGACATACTTATATTTAAAAAGAGATTACACTGCTAGGCAACAATGATATTAGGGTAAGTCATAACCCAGCTGTGCTAACACAGAGGTAGTGCCACTGCTTAGGAGGCTGGAAGATACATTAAGAGGCCCAGGTTCAATTTCTAGGCCAACTTGTACAGGCTGGGCACAGTTTTGTGCCTTAGCTAATGGAACGTGGGACAAGAGGGTCATAACATGGTAAGACCCACTCAAAAATACCTATCTCTGGGGCCAGCAGATGGCATAGTGGTTAAGGCGCTGGACTCCCATATGGCCAACTGCAGTTGAAGTGCCAGACCTAGCAGCTTAAAAATCACGCTGGGCACATGGGCCTATATACCCAAAATCCCAAGGGGAGAATAGAAGAAAGGAACTGCAGTGTGGTCATCCTCACTGAGGCATGATTTCTCACTTTCCCTCTTAATGTCTGTCTCGCTCCAGCAAGTACATGTGCCCAATGACAAAAAACTTAAACAAAGTTAAAAATATATATATGTATCTGCGTATAGAGGCAAAGGGATACAGAAAAAGGACAAAGATAACAGAGGGAAGCCATACAGGGAAATTTAAAATGGAAATAGGTTATGGCATCAAAAAGAGCAAAAGGATTTTTCTACAGATGGAACTGCAAGATTGTTTTGCTTTTCCAAATGATTCAAGAATTAAGCATTAGTTTCAGTAATTACTAAAAAGTACCAAGCAAAAACAAAAATTTATTAGCTATGTACAAAAGTAAAAATGTCCAATATTTGAGTAGAAATGTGAATTATATCTTGGGGCCTTATTATCATCTTGTTAGTAAGTGCCAATGAACAATGTGTAGATCTAAGATTTGTTTTACAAACAAGGTATCAAATTTGATGAACATATGATAAGAATGTAAAGCTTACTGTCTTTGTTCTAAGAAATGCTTCAATTAACTCTACATTTTTTATTTTTAAGATAGATTTTTGCTATAGAGCGTGCACACTCACCAGAGAGAAAGTGAGAAATCGGGAATAAGGAATAAGGGATGGTGAGTGAAAAGTCAGAATCCATGTGCATCTGAGGTGGGCCTAGCCCTACCCCTTTAACAGGAAAGCCTCTGCCCCAAACTTCTTCTTCAGGCCCAACACCCAACAAAAAGCCAGAAGGTAGAAAGTGAAGCCAGAAGGTAGGAAGTACAATAAATCTGTCAGATGACTAGAAACCACCACCAAAGAGGCACAAGAAATATGGGAAATCTAGAAAATATCACTCCCCCAAGGTGAAATAACAGCCCTTCATCATTTACAGACAGTACAATGGAACTTATGGAAAAGTCAGAAAAAGAATTGAGGATATTCATAGTGACAAAGCTAACACAAATGCAAGAGAAGACAGACAAACTCCAGAAGATGCAGGAGAAAGAGACAAGTTCTAGGAGGTAAGAAAGTTGTTCCACTGAAAGAGGAAATTACACACGACAAAAAAAACAATCAAACGGAACTGTTAGAAATAAAGGCTGCAATACAGGAATTCAAAACCTCCCTTGAAAGTGTTAAAAGCAGATTATATCATACAGAAGATCGAATTTCAGATGTAGAAGATAGAACCTCTGACCTAGAAAAGTTCACCAAAAAGACTGAGAAAATCACCAAAAAAAAAGAGAGAGAGAGAGAGAGAATAACATATGAATAATACCATTAGACACCCAAACATCTGGATAATCAGTATCCCAGAAGGTGAATAAACTTATCAGGGCATTCATAATCTATTCCATGAAATCCTGGAAGACAACTTTCTAAACCTAGAGAGGCATTCAAGTATCCACACCCAAGAAATACAAAGGACCCCACCACATAGAATCAACCCAAGGGGACCAGCAGTTGGCGTAATGGCTATATTGCTGGACTCCCATGTAGTCAATCATGGTTCAAGTCCCAGACCCAGTGGCTTAAACTCATGCCAGGTGCATGTGCATGCATGCCCAAGATCTCGAGAGGAGAATGGAGAAAAAGGAACTGCGACGTGGCCATCCCTCCTGGGGGGTGATTTCTCACTTTCTGTCTCTCTGTCTCTGTCTTTCTGGCGAGCGCACGTGCCCTATAGCAAAAAACTTTCAAAATAATAATAATAGTAATCAACCCAAGAAGATATTCTCCAAGACATATCATAACCAGATTGATTGAAACCACAGACAGAGATAAGATAATAAAGCTGGCAAGAGAAAAACATCAAGTTACATTCAAAGGATATTCCATCAGGCAAACATTGAACCTCTTGGGGGAAACAATGCCAGCAGGGAAAGAATGGGAAAATACATTCAAAGTGTAAAGTGAAAAACAATTTCAACCAAGAATACTATATCCGGCAAGATTATCCTTCATATGAGAAGAAAAGATAAAAACATTCTCAGATAAACAAAACCTGAAATAATTTACCAACACCAGACCAACTCTTCAAGAAGTTTTTAAGGGAGCACTATACCAGGAAAACTAAGACAGAAAAATAAGAGAACAAACAATGACCAAGAAAAGGGCCAACTTAATGGTAGAGACAAGTTCTGAAATATCGATAATAATGTTGAATGTTAACAGAAAGGTCAGACCGCAGTAACACTGCAAATTCAATAGAGAGAGATTACAAGAGACTGAATTGGTAAAATAGAGTTCTACTACTTTTTTCAAAAACATTACTTATTTTCTTCAAATCTTTCAGATTTAAGAATTTTTGCTTTTTCTTTTGAGTTGATGGGTTCAGCACTGTTAAGAAAAGATTTTTTTTAATTAAAAGAAACTTTTCTGCCTTCCTGATCCCTTTGCAACTGGAAAATATTTATGAGCATTTTTATGGCAGAATGGTTATTTGCATAAGTTCAATAATACAATAGTATCTGTTGCCTTATATCAGAAATTGAATTCTTATGGGGCTTTGTCCAAATAACAGGCCAAATTAAGATTAACCTAATTTTTTTCCCAAATAAGTTAGTTTATACTTCTATTTAGTAAAAAGGGAAATGCAGAGAAAGGAAAAAGATGTTTCAGAAGAAAATCACAGTGCATTTGTCACTAGATTCTAGATTTGTCCATACTTTAAGAACTTTTGTGAATCAATAAAATGTGGGGTGGGGGAGAGGAAGTCTAATATGGAAGAGGGAGGGAAGGCAAAGGGAAAGGAAAAATGGGTAAAAGTATGCTTAACTGACAAAAAATGAGAAGCTATTTGCTGATGATAATGTATACAGTAATATCCTTGTCTTGACGAACATGCATGGTATTTGTGTTGGAAAAAGAAATGTATACTGTAAAGATATATGATAAAACGTAAAATTAATTAATTAATTAATTTTTAAAAAAGAATAAGGGATGGCCACACCACAATCCCTTCTCTGCCATTCTCCTCTTGAGATTTTGGGTACGCATACACATGTGCCCATCGTGAGTTTCAAGTTGCTGGGTCTGGGACTTGAACCATGGTCAACCACATGGGAATCCAACAATGTAACCATTACACTATCTGCTGGTCCCCAATTAACTTTACTTCTATATACATACATACAGACACACACCACCAGCACCTGCTGTCCTCTTATCCCCTAAAATTCTAAGAGGTTACAACCTTTTCTAAAATACCTTCTTCCTCTTTGTCAGTTCTATTAGACTAGGTTAAATAAACTTCCTCAGTACTTCCAGAATCCTTGCACACACTACACTGTATATAGTAACTAATTTATACATGCCTGTCCATCCAGGTAAAACCGGTACATAAAAGATGACATGCCATATGGGGCCAGCAAGTGACATGATAGTTAAGGCACTGACTTCCAAATGACTAACCGTGGTTATAGCCCAGACCTGTCAACTTGAAAATCACTACAGGCACATGTGCCTGAATGCTCAAAATCCTGAGAGAAGGAATTGCTCCGTAGCCAGCCCTCCCCCCCCTTAGTGACTTCTTTCTCTTTTCTCCTCTTCTTCCCCCTCCCTCACAAGCATAGTTCCCTATGGCAAAAACTTTTAAAAAAGAATACAACATGCCACAAATATTGACTACATCAACAGATGAATAGGTGAAATGTGTAGTTTTACTAATTGTTTTATTTTTTTGTTTTGTTTTGTTTTGTTTGGAGAGGTTTTTGCTATAGGGCGTGTGAGCTCACCAGAAAGAGACATCCCCAGGGGGGATGGCCCCACCACAGTCCCCTCTCTTCCATTCTCCTCTCAGGATCCTGACATGCACACACACACGTGCCTGGCATGAGTTTAAGTCACCAGGTCCAGGACTCGAACCACGGTCAACTACATGGGAGTCCAGAGACATAGCCATCACGCCAACCTCTGGTCCCATAGTTTTACTAATTTTTTAAAACATTTTTCTTTTATTATTATTATTTATACATTCAATCACTATATATCGTTTAAATTATAAAGAGACTTTACCAAAACAGCATGATACACATCTCAGTCCAGTTGAGAATACTATACACATTTTCCATCAACAGATAATAAACTAATTTTTTAAATGCCACTAATAGGAGTCCTAAAAATAGGATAGAATACTTTCAAACATATCTTTTACAATGAAACTAAACATACCGAGAAAAACTTGATAGTTATCTACCACTATGACTTTTGAGAGAAAATCAGAAGAGACTTGGCTAGCAATTTCATTTTTTTCTTTTTCATTGATTTTTGCTATAAGGGCACATTCGTGAACCAAAGAGACAAAGACAGAGTGACGGAAAGCAAGAAATCACCACCCAAGGGAGATGGCTATACTGCAACCCCTTTTCTTCCATTTTCTTCTTGGGATTTTGGGTGCACACACACACATACAACCAGCCTGAGTTTATAAAGTCTCCAGGTCCAGGAATCAAACCAGGGTTGGTCATGTGGGAGTCCAGCACTTTAACCACTATGCAACCTGCTGGTCCCGTAATTTCTATGACTTCCACTTCCACCTGTTTTTAAGCTTTTATAATTCAATGATACCATGTTTTTTGGTGTTTGGGGTTTCTCTAGTCTACTATTATCCTTCCTATACTTATAAAGGTTCTTTCCTTCTGGGTCATGCAACTAATAAAGACTACTCAGGGGCCAGCAGTTGGTGTTGTGGTTGAGGCACTGAACTCTCACATGACTGACCATGGTTCAAGTTCAGATGGGGCAGCATGAAACTCACACCGGGCATGTGTGTACTCATGCCCAAATCCCAAGAGAAGAAAGGAGAAGAAGGGATTGTGGTATGGCCATCCTCTCATGGAGTTAATTTCTCATTTTCTCTCTGTGTGTCTCCAGCAAGCACACATGCCTGTTAGCAAAAATCTCTCTCTAAAAAACAACGATTCGAAAGGATATGTATAAGATATCTACATCACCTACCAAGTACTTTTTCAATGGATATTTTCTAAAATGAGTACTTCTTTTACTGTGAACAATACAAGCTTCCACTCCAATAAAGTTCACAAATTCCTTCCTGGACCTAATGCTCACCTTTCTGAAAAGTAAAGGAAAATATACTACTTGTTATGTTTCATAACAAAATATGTACTTAGTCAAATGAGTAATTGATATATACAAAAAAAAAAAATACGGACAGTCGAAACAATGAAAACAAAAAGGCCATCTAGAGTGATGCAGGTAGTAGGGTGCCACTGGAAAATTGCAGAGCCATAAAAGGAGGGTCTTGTGTCTGGAACTCAGTCACATGATCAACCTCAACATGCCAGGCATACATGCCCCTCATCTGGCCTGGGTGGGAGGCTGGGGTTGGATGGATGCTAGCATGGTGAGGTCTTGTCAGCAGTACCTCTCTTGCCTCCCGGCTTTCTCTCAGAAAATAAACTTTAAAAATAATAATAAATAGGGACCACCAGACAGAACAGCTGTTATATCGTTGTACTCCGACAAGGTAGATTGTGGATTGAGTCCTGGACCAAATGGCTTGAAACTCATGCTGGGTGCATGAGTGTGCATGCCCAAGATCCTGGGAGGAGAATGAAGGAGAAGGGACAGTGGCATAACTATCCCTCCTGGGGGTGATTTCTCACTTCCCCTCTCACTGTCTCTTTCTCTCTCTTCTCTCTCTTTCTCTCTCTCTCTCCCCTTGGAAGTGCACACGCCAAGGCAAAAACCTCTTTAAAAAAAAGTAATAATAATAGTGATAAATAAGTACAGAAATGTGATGATAAACAATATAAAAATTGGCCATTACATATCTGACATGTAGACAATTTTACAACAGATCACTACAATTCTCTCCAATTCTAATATAGTATACAGATTTTCTAGGAAATTTCCTCTTATTTTCTTCTAATGTTCCAGCAACCCAATAGTATTTAGTATTCTCTCAAACTGCCTACCACCTCCCTGTATATCTTTTAACCTAGCTAACATTACTTTCTGTTTCGAACAATATTTGATCCTTTTTTCCACAAGTGAAATTCCTAGCTGCTCCGCAAAGCTCCATCAGCTCTTTTTATGCCCTGTTCAATTCCTTAAATAAAAATACGCCACCTTTTATTATGTTCTCTTTACATTCCATTCACTTTATATAATAATATACATTAATATAACATTGCAATTATTTATTTGTCTTTCTAATCAAGAGGCCTACATAAAGGAAAAACTATTTTATTAATTCTTTACATCTTTTAATTGATACTAAATAGGTCTATAGTAAATATTCAGCAAATAAATGTTCACAAAATTTTCATCTACTACCATCCATTAAGGATTGATGTCTTCCAAAACTCAACAATTCACTTTCCAATCACTTCTATCATTTCAGAACTGCATGTTCCATATTAAGCATACTGAATATATATGAACAAAATATTACTGTACTATTAACTGTTTTAGGTGACTTATTTTTTCTTGCCACATGGCACATGCACGCACTAGAGACTAACAGAGAGAGACAGAGAAGGAAAAATGACAAAATACTCCCCAGGGAGGATGGCCACACTACAATCCTTCTTTTTCCATTCTTCTCTGGGGATTTTGGGCACACAAGCATATGCACCCAGTGTATTTTTTTAGATCACCAGGTCCAGGACTCAAACTCATACTTTGCCATGTGGGATCCAATCCCTTAACCACCATGCCACCTAATGGCCCTAAAGTGACATATTTTAACATTAACTATCACAAAATAAATCATGAACAACAAAAATCAACAACATAAACTTGACAGACTATGTTTCTGGAAGGGAAGAGTCAATACTGCAAAAAAAAGTCATCTCTAAGACAATATTTCACAATAACTCCATTATAATTGATAATATTTTTGTTAATCCTAATGTTCATGTGAAAAATAAATACATTGACAATACTGTTCTACCATGTACTAAAATGTACATAAAGTCATAATTTCAAATAGTGTGGTACTAAGATGAAAACAGACGTATCAATGGAACAGGAAAAAAAAAGAAACATACTAAAGTATACCCCAAGAATTTAGTAATAATTCAAACGGTATTTTAAATCACTATGAAAAAACATAAATTATTCAGTAATATTATTGAAAAAATTGACCAACCAGGTGGGAAGAAAAGGTTAAGACACATATCTTGACATGCTCTAAAATTATAGGCGGAGGGCCAGTGAGTGACGTGGTGGTTATGGTGCTAGACTCCCACATGGTCGACCATGGTTCAAGTCCTGCACCTGATGGCTTGCTTTCCTAATTTCCCTTTCTTTCTCTGTCTCTCTCTGGTCAAATTAAAATAAATAATAATGATGATAATAAATGAGATAAAATAATTCTTAGAAAAAATTATAAACAGGTAAAATAAAATAATTCATTCTTCTGTCCTTTCCCCTTCCACCTTGAATACTTTAGTTTTAAAGCCATAAGGCAGGAACATGATGTAGAGGGAGCAGTGCAATACAAGTGCAAGATGCTGAGTAGGGCTGGCTCCCTACTCAGGCAGAAGGCATGGGGGTAAGGGTAAAGAAGATGTGAGAGCAAGATAAAGAGAGCGACCATGGCAGGAGAGTGGGAAGTAGTAGACTCAAGTGTCAAATCCCAACAAGGGTGAGAAGAACTGTGGTGCAAGGGAGCAGCAGCGTCGACCATGGTTCAAGTCCTGCACCTGGAGGCTTACTTTCCTAATTTCCCTTTCTTTCTCTGTCTCTCTCTGGTCAAATTAAAATAAATAATAATGATGATAATAAATGAGATAAAATAATTCTTAGAAAAAATTATAAACAGGTAAAATAAAATAATTCATTCTTCTGTCCTTTCCCCTTCCACCTTGAATACTTTAGTTTTAAAGCCATAAGGCAGGAACATGATGTAGAGGGAGCAGTGCAATACAAGTGCAAGATGCTGAGTAGGGCTGGCTCCCTACTCAGGCAGAAGGCATGGGGGTAAGGGTAAAGAAGATGTGAGAGCAAGATAAAGAGAGCGACCATGGCAGGAGAGTGGGAAGTAGTAGACTCAAGTGTCAAATCCCAACAAGGGTGAGAAGAACTGTGGTGCAAGGGAGCAGCAGCAACCAGAGTGGAGTATGGTATCTGAACAAGGGAAGAAAAACATCTGCATCAGACATTTGTGAATACAAGAGAGAATGATTAAATAAATAAATGACTGAGGAAAATGGTAGTCAAGTTTCCCAATGTCTAAGACAAGTGTTGTAAATACAGGGAAAAAAATTCAAATGAGCACTGTGTTGTTGAAATAGATTGGGAGAAGTCATTATGAGTTTAAGGACCTCGCTGTACGGGACCAGCAGTTAGTGCAATGGCTATGTCGCTAGACTCCCACATAGTCGACCGTGGTTCGAGTCCCAAACCCGGCAGCTTAAACTCACACCGGGCACATGTGTGTGCGTGCCCAAGATCCTGAGAGGAGAATGGAGGAGAAGGGATTGCGGCATGGCCATCCCCCCTGGGGGGTGATTTCTCACTTTCTGTCTCTCTGTCTCTCTCGTCTGTCTGGTGAGCGCACGCGCCCTATAGCAAAAACCTCTTAAAAAAAAAAAAAGGACCTCACTATATATATTGGGAGGAACCAGAGGGTGGCATGGTGGTTAAGGTGCTGGACACTCCCACATGGCTGACCATGGTTCGAGTTCCAGACCTGGTGGCTTCTTTCTCACTTTCCCTCTTTCTCTATGTCTCTCTCTGGTCAAATTGAAAAATAAGTGAATGGATAAATAAAATTTAATAAATATGTAATAAAATAAAAAGAACTGGCAGTTAGTATAATAGCTGTCGCTGGACTCACATATAGTCAACCGCGGTTCGAGTCTCGGACCCAGTGGCTTAAAGTCATGCCAGGCGTGTGTGCGTGCATGCCTAAGATCCCAGGAGAAGAATGAAGGAGAATGGATTGCGGTGTGGCCATCCCCCCGGGAGGTGATTTCTCACTTTCTGTCTCTCTGTCTCTTTCGGTCCTTCTGGCGAGTGCATGCACCCTATAGCAAAAACCTCTCAAAACAAACAAACAAACAAATAAAAAGCTTATAAAAAAATACAAATTAAAA
>NW_006159518.1:2370606-2404574 GCF_000334495.1 Tupaia belangeri chinensis | reverse complement strand
ATGTGTGTGTGTGTGTGTGTGTGTGTGTGTGTGTGTGTGTTTGTCAGAAAAGTCAGGAAGCATTTTTGCTAGAAAAACATTGAAAAAATATATCATGACTTTTCCAACAACCTTATATATAGAAATATAAAGAAATATGGACAGGTATGTGCATAGGAATATACGTATGTATACACTGAATCAAAAGTATCACTGTGACTTCACAGTTTCTATATAAATATATATGTATTTATGTATATTTTAAATAATTATTAATTCATGTATTATTATTATTTTTTTAATTTGAGCAGAGAGAAACGGGGGGGAGGGGAAGTGAAAAAGAAAGTCGCCAGGTCCAGGACTTGAACTGAAGTCATCCATACAAGAGTCCAGCGCCTTAACCACCATGCCACCTGCTGGCCCCACAGAAGCAATATATTAATAGATGTGAATTTGTGTAAATGTGTATCTCTGTATGTATATACATATATGTTATTTCCTAGCTATGCTGACTGAGAGGACTTGAGGGTAGCAACATCCCAGTAACAGTGAGCAAACCTACTGCTTACTTTGGTTTCTAAATACAATTCTCACCTAAAAAAAATCAGTAAGACTCCTTAGAGAAATAGTGATTCCAGGACTAATATACTATTGTGTCAGAAGTAAGGAAATTCTCAACAGAATGAAGATATATGTCAAAAGACACAAAACCAGCTTAAAGAGGTTCCACCAGCCAAACCTAAGACATTATATACAGCAAAATGAATTACAGTAATGGAGCATGACCTATTAAAATAAAATAGTAACAAACAAGTCCATAGTAATATAAAAAATCACGGAATGGAGAACACATTTCTTTATAATGCAATGCCGTATGATGAATATAAGAGAAATAATGGGGGCCAGACCCAGAGCCTAGTGATTGATAGATCTGGATCCCACACAGCCAACTGTAGTTAGAATCCTGGTCCAGGGGCCTTGAAAAGCATGCCAAGTGTGTATGCATGCATGCCCCAAATCCTGACAGGATGGAGAAACAGAGAAGGGCCTGTGATGTGACCATGGCCCATAGGAGGGACGCTTTCACCCTCTCCCTGTCTATGTAAGTGTACATATCCTCTAGCAATCAGGGATGAAAAAAAAGAACAAGAAATGATAGAATTAGAAACCCACTGCCTAGGGCCAACTGGGTGGTTAAGGCGGCTGGATCCCACATGGTTGACTTTATGGTTCTGGTCCCAGACCTGGAGGCTTGAAAAACATGCTGGGTACATGTACCTGTGTGTGCAAAATCCTGAAAGGAGAATGGAGAAGAGACTGTGGCATGGTCATCTCTCCTGGAGAGTGTCTTCTCACTTTCTCTCTGTCTCCAGCAAACTCATGAGCACCATAGCAAACTAGAAATCCACTGCCTCCCATCAATCTTAGTAATAATACATTAACGGAGCCAAAAAACATCAGTAGATACTAAAATTATTAAGTAAAAATTGCAAAGCACAGGGGCCAAAAAGTGGCGCGGTGGTTAAGGCACTGGACTCACACATAGCTGACTGAGTTCCAGTAGCAGATCTAGAGGCTTGGAAGAAATGCCAGGCATGTGTGCATGCATACCCAAAATCCAGAGAGGAGAATGGAGAAGGGATTTGCAGCATGGCCATTCCCCCTGGGGGTGGGGGAGGGGCGGTGATTTCTCACTTTCCGTGTCACTGCTCCCTCCATCCCCCCCCACTCGCTTTCTCCCTCTCCCTCTCCCTCTCCCTCCCTCTCTCCCTCTCCCCCCCTCCCCCCCCCCCCCCCTCTCTCTTTCTCTCTCCCTCTCTCTCTTTCTCTCTCTCTCTCTTTCTCTCTCTCTCTCTCTCTCTCGCAAGCGCATGTGCCCTGCATGTGCCCTACGGCAAAAACCAAAGCACAAAGAACAAGACATGTATATACAAAACACATCCCTACAAAATGCTTATTGATTATAAAGGTAAAAAGATTAACCTCACAGCGGAGAAACCTGACAGACACCATATTAGGCAAGTAATCAAAGTAACATCACCAGTAATGGGAAAAACTGAAATCATGTACCACCTGATAGGATGCAATGAAAAGAAAAGAGAATCGCTTCTGTGATATTCCTTACAAAAACAGATAATCTGCATTTAATCAGGAGAAAAATCAGGAAAATCCAAATAAGTATATTCTATATGATAGCTGGCCTGTAATGTTCAGAAGTATCAAATTTTCAAAGTCAGAGAAAGACTCAACTACTATTGGGTTGTCAGAAAAGTCATGATGTATTTTTTTTCTATGTTTTTCAAAGGTCATTTATTTATATAAAGAACAAGTATAAATCAATATAATACACTGTCCATTTTGTTCAATAACCTTTTGCCATCTTTCAGTGAGCTTCCTAATTCTTCATTCATACAAGGACCTGTCTTTATCAGCAAAAAACTGAACAAGGTGCTGATTTACAGCCTCACCTGAATTGAATGTTATACCAAGTGAGGAGTTTTGAAGAGAGCAAAACAAATGGAAGTCTGGTGGCACATGGTCAGGTACATGTGGTGGGTGTGGTGGCACATCTCACTCAAGCTCCAGTAATTTTTGATGAGTGATCAAATTTATATGTGGAATGTGATGGAATACAGCTCCTTTATGACCAACGAGCTCTAGGGTTTTCTGGGTAATGCGTTCGTTCAAACTGTCCCACTGCAGATAGTACATATTCAAACTGATTGTCTGGTTCCTTGTTAGGAACTTGAAAAACACGGCACTTTTAAAATCCTGCCATGTTGAGAGCATAAACTTCCTGGGATGAATACTGCTTCCAATGTCATTTGAGGCAAATCATCACATTGGGACCAAGACAATTATATACCACATTACTTCAAACAATTCACTTCTCATCACCAGTTGTCAGTCACTTTTAAAAAGGACTGTTTTCCTCCCATTGAACGAGCATTTTGCAGATGTTCATATACGCCATCAAATGTTGAGTTCATGAAGAACCCAAACAGCAAGCTTGCTTAGTATCCTAGGACCTTCAGGTGGACATGAATGCTAGAATGATGGATGTTCAATGTTTCTGCAATCTCTCATGTCTGTCTCAATCAATGCCTTTATTTCACCATCATCAACCTTGGTGGGCCTCCCTGACCAGAGTGTCATTGAGATCAAAGTCACTAGAACAGAATTTTGTAAACCATCATCGGCACTGATGTTCTCACAGAGCACCGTCACCATAAACTTGACATAACTTCTCACAATCTTTTTTTTTTAAATAATTATTTTATTTGGGAACCAGCAGTTAGTGTAATGGCTATGTCGCTGGACTCCCATGTAGTCAACTGCGGTTCGCATCCCGGACCCAGTGGCTTAGAACTCATGCCAGGCGCGTGTGCGTGCATGCCCAAGATCCCGAGAGGAGAGTGGAGGAGAAGGGATTGAGGCGTGACCATCTCCCCGGGGGGTGATTTCTCACCTTCTGTCTCTCTGTCTCTCTCTGTCTGTCTGGTGAGAGCACGCACCCTATAGCGAAAACCTCTCCAAAAAAAAAAAAAAGAATTATTTTATTGTACTTTATTCATTATTATTATCATTATTATTTTCCAGTTTGATCAGAGAGAGAGAGAGAGATAGGAAATGAGAAAGCAAGCCACCAGGTCTGAGACTTGAACCGTGGTCGGCCATGTGAGAGTCCAGCGCCTTTAACCACCATGCCACTTGCTGGTCCCAACTTCTCACCATCTTGATGCATGTTCTTTCCTTTGCAGGAGTAAAACAATAAAATATGGAGAAAATGCAGTTTGATCTTCCATCTTAAACTTGTAAAATCTCCAAAACTCAATCAAATTGCTTACTATTTTTTGAGAATGAAGCTAGAACTATTAGCTTTCAAATGATATGACAGTAACATAGATGTGAATAACTCTAGTACTTTCAAAAATAAACTAGCACTATCTGTTGCAAAAATGTATCATAACTTTTCTGATAACCAAATATTGGAGAATAAAGGAAACCAATGAAAAAAAATGCAATCTGTGATGCTTTTGCAATGGAGGATATTTCTTTTTATTTATTTATTTTTTTTTGGAGAGGTTTTCACTATAGGGCGCGTGTGCTCACCAGACAGAGAGAGACATAGAGACAGAAAGTGAGAAATCACCCCCCCAGGGGTGATGGTCACGCCACAATCCCTTCTCCTCCACTCTCCTCTCGGGATCTTGGGCATGCACGCACACGCGCCCGGCGTGAATTCTAAGCCACTGGGTCCGGGATGCGAACCGCAGTCGACTACATGGGAGAGTCCAGTGACATAGCCATTACGCTAACTGCTGGTTCCCAAGGATATTTTTTAGAAATTGAAGAAATATGAACGAGGTAGGTAAACCATACAGCAATAATACATCACTGCTAATTTCCTGCTTTTGATGACTATATCATGATTATATAAAATATTCTTCTTTATAGAAAATGTATACCATTCAGCAATGATGGTAAAGTAAAGAATACTGGTAAAGTATTCTGAAATGGTTTAAGATTGGAAGAGCTCTTTTGTACCATTCCTGCAATCTGTACATAAGTTTAAAATTATTTCAAAATTACAATGAAAAACTAGTCTGTTTGTTTTGTTTCATTTTTGCTAGAGAGTATGAGACAGAGAGAGAGAGAAAGAGAGAGAAGGAAACTGAGAAATCACCCCTCAGAGGGGATGACCACTCTGGAATCCCTTCTCTTCCAGTCTCTTTTCAGAATTTTGGGCACGCCCATACACACATATGGTTGATTTTCCAGATGCCAGGTCCAAGACTAGAACTGTGCAGCAGCTGGCCATGTGGGATCCAGCACCTCCATGCCACCTGCTGGTCCGAAAAAGCAAGTATTTTTAAAAATAAACTCTGAAGTACTAATAACACTGTTTTATACAATATTGTAAATGTTTCCTTTGCATGGCATCAGAGACAGGACAATAATAAGTAGTTGTGTAAATTACGCAAATATAAAAAATTAATCTGGGGAACCAGCAGTTAGCGTAATGGCTATGTCGCTGGGCTCCCATGTAGTCGACTGCAGTTCGCGTCCCAGACCCAGTGGCTTAAAACTCACACCGGGCGCGTGTGCGTGCGTGCCCAAGATCCCGAGAGGAGAATGGAGGAGAAGGGATTGTGGCGTGACCATCTCCCCTGGGGAGTGATTTCTCGCTTTCTATCTCTCTGTCTCTGTCTGTCTGTCTGGTGAGCGCACACACCCTATAGCAAAAATCTCTCAAAAAAAAAAAAAAAAAGAAAAAGAAAAAGAAATTAATCTGCTAGAACACCAAAAACAAAAACAAAGAAAACATAATGAAAATTAGAAAGCCAATGTTAAATTATGGGCAAAAACATGCACAGCAAATATGTAAGAGAAAAAATATTATCTTAATAAAAGTGAAGGAAAAAAGTGACAATATTAAAATGAATTAATAGACATGCCAGGTCAATTAATACACACAAATAACCTTTAAAAAATATTTAACCTTACCAGTACTCAAATATCATTCAAATACTGTAATATTTTTCACTAAAAAAGAAGCAAAGATGTTTTAATGGTAATGCACAATATACTGAACATGGCATAAGGTTACAAGCAATCTCACATGCTGTTAAGGTAATATAAACTGGCAACTGCATTCTAGAGGACAATTTCACAGTATGTATTTATTGAAGTTTCCAAAACCTCACCCCTTTTTACAAAAAGGTTCTACTGGTATATACTTCATGCTGGACACAAAACAAGACCCTTCAGCAATAAGGGGTTGCTTAATTAAATCACAGATAATTTAATCTTACAATACTATCCATTACTAAGTATTCTAAGTATCTACTCGATGCCACAATCCTCCAGCCTCCATAGATTTTTGCCATAGGGCAGGTGCCACCACGCCCCTAAGTATCTACTAAAAATATTACAGAAATATATAATTTATTGACATTCAATAAAATGTTCAGGGTTAGTAAGTTTCAGAAGCAAACAAAACAATATAAAAGCAAAATGACACTTTTTTATAACTATATTATAAGTAAAAATGCAAATAAAAAATCTGGAAAGATCTGAATTTGAGATTTAAGTTGATTTTTACCTTCAATCTTTTTATTCTCCTTCCTATAGTCTCAAGTTTAAAAATAAGTATTAATTACAGAATAAAATATTTGCCATCTCAAAACTGACTACTATAACACTCTTTTCCACAGATGGAACGAACATATATCTTCACTTAACAACATTACAGTTAAAGGCACATTGGATCATGGGGAAACCTTCTAAAATAGAGAAGAGAATGAAACAACAATATATATGATAAATCAGGAAAAAAATACATAGAAAAAATGAACATAAAACTTTTATTTTGGGGGCCGGCAGGGGTGTGGTGGTTAGGGGTGCTGGCTGGAATCCCACACGGCTGACCGCAGTTTGAATCCCAGACATAGCAGCATGCTTTTTCACTTTCCTCCTCTCTCTCTCACTGTCCTTCTCTCATCAAATAAAAATAAAGATAAATAAAGTTTAAAAAAAAGAATTATTTTCTAAAAAACTTTTATGTTTTATAAAAAGCCATGATAGGAGCCAGCAGATGTTATGAAGGTTAAGGCAGCTGGATCTTACATGGTCGAATGCATGGTTTGAATTTCGGACTAGAGGCTTGAAAAACACTGTGGGTGTGCGTGTATGCATGCCTAAAGTCCTGAGATAAGAAAGGAGAATGGATTGTGACGTGGTCATCGTCTCTGGAAGGCGATTTCTAGTGTTTTCTCTCTCTCTGGCAAGCACATATGCCCTTACAGCAAAAACTTTAAAAAAAAAGGGGGGGGAGGGCAAAGATAAAAATCTTATATTGGAGTAAAAATAGCATAAGGAGAGATAAGTAACATTCTTATACAGGATTATTTTTATTTTTTAAGAAAGAATGTAGGATATCATAATGAATATTACATTAAATTGTGATTGATTAAAATTTAGTAAGACTGGGGCCAGCAGGTGGCATAGTGGTTAAGGTGCTGGCCTCCCAAATGGCCAATCATCATTCCATCCCAGACCCAGCGGCCTAAAACTCACGCAGGGAGCAAGTCCGTGCATGCCCAAAATCCAGAAAGGAGAAGGGATTATGAATGACCATCCTCCCACACAGAGCAATTTCTCTCTTTCTGTCTCTCTGTCTCTTCAGCAAGTACACACACCCTACAGCAAAACTCTGCCCCACCAAAAAAAAAAAAGTTAATAAAACCTTGAAACTTGAATAGAGAAAAAAGGTCAGCAGCCAACAGATGGCATAGAGGTTAAGGTGGGCAGATCCTACATAGCTGGCTGCGTGGTTTGAGTCTCAACCCAGCAGCTTGAAAAACACACTGGCAGCTTGGAAAATACACCAGGTGCATGTGTGTACATGCCCCAAATCCCAAGAGGAGAATGAAGAATGAAGAAGGGACTGCGGTGCAGCCATCCCTGCTGAGGGATACTCGCCCTTCCCTCTCTCTTTCTCCCTCCCTCCTTCCTTCCTTCTCTTTGTTTTTGTTTTTTTTGTTTTTTTTTTTTTTAAGGTTTAGGTTTTTACCATAGGACAAATGCACTCTCCCGAAAGAGACAGAGAGGAAAGGGAGAAATCATCCCCCAGAGGGGATGGTCATGCTGCAATCCATTTTCCTCTATTCTCTTCCTGGGATTTTGGGCACCCGCACACATGGCCAGCATGATTTCAAGCCACCAGGTCCAGGACTTTAACTGTAGTTTGCCATGTGGGAGCCCAATACCTCATCCACCACACTATCTACTGGCCCTAGGGGATGCTTTCTCTCTCTTTCTCTCTCTCTCTCTCTCTCTCTCTCTCTCCAGCAAGCACATGTACTCTATAGCAAAAACTAGAGAGCCAGAGCGCTTAAGAGAAAAAATTGAAAGTGAGTAAATCTTAAAGGACAAATCTTTAATAAGAGTTTAAGTCCTGTAAATTCTAGAATACTAAGTACCTAGGTTAGTACAAAATGTGACATTTGTTAGACTTTTAGTTTTCCGCTCCTGTGACCTTAGTAACATATTTTAAACCTGGCCTATTGTGGTAATTCTGTATCTTCCAAATCCCTTTGCAATTTCATAAAGAACTATAATTTAGAATTTTTAATGGAGGTCCGTAATTTTAAAAAATACACATACAATTCCTTGTCACCTCCCAGATTTAAAATAAAAATATCGTATTCAAATAATATCTACTATACCTTATTATAACGATCGTGTGGCACAGACTGTAAAACGATTGGTTCCATTGTAGAAACATTGGCAAATTGTACCTCTGGAATATACAGGGCACAAACCACATGAGCCCAACCTAAAAATAAATTAAAATAATGTCATTTCTTTTTCAGTTTTATCAAAACTTAAATAAAATCACTAACTTTCTAAAGAGATTCCTTAAATGCCCATTTAAGCAAACATACACCAAAGCCATTAACAAACTACTCAATATTATTACTGACTTCCTTCCACTCCATGAAAATAGTTAAACCAATACTGACAAAGCATCTTAAATCATTACTCTAGTTATTACATGAACATAAAGAGGGATGCAGAAATTCAGGTACTAGCACTGACACTTCTTATATAGGCAGAATAAAAATTTAGATGAATGCTACTTCTAAGAACCACTAAGAAAACATTTTTTAAAAGTTTCATACATAAAATAAAAGTTTTAATACTTTAGTACTTTGGCCCAGAATTAGTGAGCTAGAACTGGAAATGGATCAAAGTCCCTAGAGGTGTATGGAGCTTCTGGCCACTTTCACTCACAAAACACAAATAAAAACACACAGGGAATCCAAAGGATTGCATCCAGACTTTGATCATTTTAAAATAAAAAATATGACTAAGGTAATCCAAAATTACAGCTACCCTGTGGCACCAAGCAGAAGCAAATATGTATCCTCCCAAGTAAAATAATATCTTAGCTACAAATAATTTATACAATTTGTTAATTCTAATTTACACCACAATCAAAAGTACCAAAGACATGAGAGACCAAAAACTGATAATGAGCAGAAGAAAACCAAAACAGATCTGTATTTTGGAATTATCAGACACATATTCTAAACTCATTGTGCTTATTATGATTAAATGCATACAAGGCAACATTAAAAACTGCTGCAAATTACGGAATGCTATAATAACAAATGAACTCTAAGAAATAAAAACACAGAAATTAAAAATTAATGTGAGATGGGTCAGCAGGTGATGGGGTGGTTGAGGGCACTAAACTCCCACATGGCTAACCCAGACTTGGCAGCTTGCTTGCTTTCTCCCTATCGCTCTCACTCTCTCTCATTCTATCCCTCTCTGGTTAAATTAAATTAAAATTAATTAATTAATTCTTTTTAAAAATTAATGTGAGATTAACAGTGGCTTAGGTGTGAATTAAAAGAGTTAGTGCAGGACAAAATAGATGAGACAAAAATATCTAGAATGTTAGCATAAGAAACAAAAGTATGAAAAATTCACTCAGAAGATCTAACACACAGGTACTCAGTCTCAGAGAAATATGGAAATAAATGGCACAGTGGTATTTGAAATGATAATACATAAAAATTTTCCAAAAGAGAAGTTAAACAGCAAGTCACTGACTAAATACCCACTATAAATTCTCAGGGTTAAAAAAAGAAGAAAAAGAAATCCATATGTAGTCATATTAGTAAAACAACAGAAAATCAAGAGAGAAAGAGAGAGAGATCTTAAAAGCAATGAAAAGGCAAGTTATCACAAGATCAACTGGAAGACCAGCAGTTAGCATAATGGCTATGTAGCTGGACTCTCACTGTGGTTCGAGTCCTGGACCCAGTGGCTTAAACTCACGCTGGGTGCATGTGCATGCGTGCCCAAGATCCTGAGAGGAGAATAGAGGAGAAGGGATTGCAGTATCACCATCCCCCCGGGGGCTGATTTCTCATTTTCTATCTCTCTGTCTGTCTGTCTTTCTGGACAGTGCACGCGCCCTATAGCAAAAATAACCTCTCCAAAACAAAGGAAAAAAGAAAAGAGATCAACTGGAATAACAAACCCAGAACATCTCTTTAAACAGATCTATATTAAAGGAAACAAAAGGGGCCAGTGGATGGCACAGTGTGAATGGCATAATACGTCACTGGACTGCCATGACCCAAGTTCAAGTCCCAGACCCGGCGGCTTCAAACACACTAGGTGCATGTGCTTGCACGCCCAAAATCCCGAGAGGAGAATAAAGGAGCAGAGATTGCGACGTGGCCATCCCCCCTGCAAGTAATTTGTCGCTGTCATTCTGGCAAGTAACAGTAACCAATCAAACAAAATCTAATCCGTGTGGCACCCTATAGCAAAAATCTCTCTCTAAAAACAAAAGGGAAAAAGAAAAAAATTCACTCAGATTACAGAAAAAATTATCCCAGCTCTAAATTTCAGCAAGAAATGAAGTGGTAACTTTTAATTTTATTTCATTTTATTTATTTTACTACCAGAGGGTGTGAGTGCTCAACGGGAAAAGAGAGGGAGACAGACAGAAATAAAGCACCCCCTCAAGGGGGTTCTAGTCACGCTACAATCGTTTTTCATGTATTTCTCCTTCCCATTAGGATTTTGGGCAAGCATGTCAGGTGCTCAGCATGATTTTCAAGCTGCCAAAGCCAGGATTCAAGTCCCAGGCACCCATGCGGGTTCTGACTTCCAATGCACAGCACTAATCCACTGCTCTACAGGGTTAGTCCAACAGTAATAACTGTTAATAGCTATTAGCCATATAAAATAGCAGCAATGCCTTCTCTTACTTAAATACATATGACTGCTTACATTAAAA
This sequence comes from Tupaia belangeri chinensis, assembly GCF_000334495.1. Taxonomy (NCBI): domain Eukaryota; kingdom Metazoa; phylum Chordata; class Mammalia; order Scandentia; family Tupaiidae; genus Tupaia; species Tupaia belangeri. The sequence goes on along the minus strand of NW_006159518.1, from coordinate 2,393,767 downwards.
ATTAAAACACTGGGGGACTGACAGGTGGCATATAAGGGTGCTAGAGGCCCACAGGGCTGACTACAGTTCGAGCCCCAGACCTAGCGGCTTGCTTTCTCACTTTCCCTCCCTCTCTCTCTCACTTACTCACTCTCTTTATTGAAATTTAAAAATAAATAAATAAATAGTTAAATAAAATACTTTTTTTAAATTAAAACATTGGGGCCAGCAGGTGGCATAATAGTTAAGGCACTGGACTCCCACATGGCTGACAATGGTTCAAGTTCCAGACCTGCCAGCTTGAAACTCATGCTGGGTGGGACCAGCAGTTGGTGTAATGGCTATGTCGCTGAACTCTCATGTAGTCGACCACAGTTCGAGTCCTGGACTCAGTGTCTTAAACTCACACCAGGTGTGTGTACATGTGTGCCCAAGATCCTGATAGGAGAATAGAGAAGGAATTGAAAAGTGGCTATCCCTCGGGGGGGGGGGTTATCTCTCACTTTCTCTCTGTCTCTTTCTGTCTTTCTGGTGAGCGCACACACCCTATAGGAAAAACGTCTCAAAAGAAAAAAAAAAAAAAAAAGAACTAAAACACTCCTTTATCTGATACTACAAAATGCATCTCCCAAGAAGGGACTGTAATATGACCACACCCCACTGGGGGGAGTATGCCTTCTCTCTCTCCCTCTGGTGAGCATACACGCTCTCTGGCAAATTTAAAAAAAAAAAAAAAAACTTCCAAAAATTAGGTTCCACTAAACCTGCTCCATAAAATTGAAAGAAATAACTACCATACCAGATACCCAGATAACAGCACAGGGACATGAGGAACATAACACAACAAGGAAACTTAACACTTACAAAGAAAACACTAATTATCCAATAAGAGAGCGGAAAGAAAAAACATTCTTAAAAAGTCTGAATGGAAACTGAAAACAATAGCTCTAGAAAGAACTCACTAAGATAGATACAGGATAATATAAACACACCGTTCAGGTCATACTATAATGTGGTGGTGGAGATGGCTAGAAGCCACACGGCCAACATTGTTGTTGGAATCCCAGACCCTGTAACTTAAAAAAAAAAAAATCAACTCTGGACGTAGGTGTGTACATGCCCAAAATTCCAAAAGGAAGGAATAATGGAGGAGAAGGGATTACAGCATGAGCACTCTCCATGCGGGATTGCTTTCTCACTTTTTGCCCTCTCTCCAGTGGGCACACATACCCTTGGCAAATTTAAAAAAAAAAACAGTAACCGATCAAACAAAATCCAAAAACCAATTTAAAATCAGAACGAAAAATCTGACAAAGAGAAATCGTTTAAAAAAAAAAAAAACAGACATTCTCAAACTTAAAACACTGCAACAAATAAAATTAAAAACATAATGTAGAAGGGCCTGGCAGGTGGCATGGTAGTTAAAGGTACTGGACTCCCACATGACCAATGGCAGTTTGAATCCCAGATCTGGAGGCTTGCTTTCTCACTCACTCCCTCCCTCCCTCACTCTGTCCCTCTCTGGCCAAATTAAAATAAATAAATAAATAAATGTATGTTAAAATTATTTTTTAAATTATTAAAAAATAACGTAGAGCTTCAATATTATAAAATATCTATTTAATGACTACTGTAAGCTATATAGCACAAGCTAGGTCAGCTAATATGCTTGACCAGACTAGATCAAGTAGAAAGAGTCTCAAAAAGAGGTCCTGGTCAAGGTTTATAATTAAAATGTCAAAATTAAAAAACAAAGGGCCAGACCCTTTGCCGAATGGTTACATAGAGCTAGATTCCACATGGCCAACCATGGCCAACTGCATCCTAGCCCTGATGGCTTGAAAAACACACTGGGTGCTGCGTGTGCGTGTGCATGTGTGTGTGTGTCCCAATATTCAAAAGCCTGAAAGGGGCAGGCCACAGCATGGCATTAAGTGCAGTACATCTGGGGCACAAGAACCCACATGGCCAACCAACTCTAGTTCACGCAGTAGCATCTTGAAAGACATACCTATATCTTAACTGCAGACAAAATAGCTGCAACGTAACTATACCCTGTCGGGGGATTCTTTTTATCTCTATTTGGAAAGCACTCATGCCATTGGGCAACAAAAAATGGAAAGAAAACATAAGACAAAATTCTAAAAGAGAAAACTGCCAGCCAAGAATTCTATGCCTAGTAAACCTATCCTTCATATATAAGGAGAAATAAAGTCTTCAAAAGACAAGTAAGAGAACAGTAGGTGGTATAGTGGTTAAGGCACTGACACCCCCATGGCCGACAGCAGTTAGAGTCCTGGACCTGGTAGATTGCTTTCTCACCTTCCCTCCTCTCTCTCTCTCTCTGGTAAAATTAAAAATAATAAAATTAAGTACGTTAATTCTTTAAAAAAAAAAAAAAAAAGACAAGCAAACACTGAAGAAATAACCCTCACTAGACCAGCCTTAGAAGAAATACATAAAGGAATCCTAAATTAAGAAGCAAAACAATGTAACTATCATCATAAAAACACATGAAAATACAAAAAAATGAACTAGATATGCAAATATGAGAAACAGAAAGAACCCAAACCCCAACACTACAAAAAATATCAAATCAGAGACAAAGAAAGAAAGAAAGAGAACACACAAAACCACCAAAAAACACCTAGGAAAATGACAAGAACAAAAATCTACCCTGCCTGTCATAATCCTAAATATAAACAGATTAAATTCCTGTCTTAAGGGCGAGCAGATGGCATAGCTGTTATCGTGCTGGACTCCCACATGGCCGACCACGAATTGAGTCCAGATCTGGTGGCTTGAAAGTCATGCCCAGCACATGTCCGAGCATGCCCAAGATCCCAGGAGGAGAATAGAGAAGGAACTGTGGCATGGCCATCAACCCCCCCACCCACCCACACCCACACACACACACACACACACACACACACACAAGGTGATTTCTCACTTTCCCTCTCACTGTCTCTGTCTCTCCTTCACCCCTCCCTGGAGAGTGCATGCAACCTAAGGGAAAAATCTCTCAAAAAAAAAAAAAAAAAAAAATTGAGTGTGCTCCATAGTAATGAAAGATATAAATAATGAAAGATTTGATTCATATAGAAGAGCTATAGCACTTCCAAATGTACATGAACCTAACAAACTATCAGAATACATAGAGGAAAAAACTGATAGTACACAATCAGTGAGAAATATTGGCATGCCTTCCTCAACAAATCACAGGAAATCTTCTCAAAAACTCATCAAGGATATAGAAGATTTCAACAACCAAATATCGAAAGCTAACCTACCGCATATATATAAAACACTACACTCCAAAACCACAGAATTATTTTTGTTGTCGTTCAAGTTTTGCAATAGGGAGTGTGCTCACTGGGGATGTGGGGGTAGGGGCAGGAGAGAAATTTCCCCACACACACATACCACTCCCAAGGATGGCCACACCACAATCCCATCTCCATTCTCCTCTAGGGATGTGAGAGACATGCGTGCACATTTGCCAGGCGTGTTTTTTAAGCTACTGAATCCAAGACTTGAATCATACTATTGGTTATGTGAGATCCAATTGCCTTAACCATCATGCCATGGCTGGCATGAAACTATAGAATTTCTTTTGAAATACACAATTTTGGGACCAGCAGTTGATGTAATGTCTATGTCACTGGATTCCCACATAGTCAACTGCAGTTCGAGTCCCAGACCTGGTGGCTTAAACTAACGCCGGGAGCGTATGCGTGCATGCCCAAGATCCCGAGAAGAGAAGGATTGCGGCATGGCCATCTCCTCAGGGGGGTGATTTCTCCCTTTCTGTCTTTCTGTCTCTCTCTGTCTTTCTGGTGAGCACGCGCACCCAATAGCAAAAAAACCTCTCAAAAAAATAAATCCACATTCTAGCCCTAAACCAAGTGTTGCAACACAGTCAATAGTATTATATTCAGAATTTTCTGTTTTTCTTTTTTTTAAATTTGCACAGGGTGCAACTGACATAGAGATGACAGGGTGACACAATGAAAAAGCAACCCACTAGGGGGGATGGCCACACTGCAATCCCTTCCTCCTCTATTCTCTAGGGATGTGGGGCATATACACATACTTTAAAAACTCAGCATGTTTTCTCAGGCCACCTGGACTGGGACTCAAACTGTGCATTAGGCCATGGGAGATCTAGCCACCTTAACCATCATGCCACAGGCTAGCACCAAAATATATTTTCTCACCATAATAAAAAACTGAACTAAATATCAATAATAAAAAAATAAATAAATAAAAATCCCTATGTACTTGAAAATTAAGACTAACAAATCTAATAGCAAAAGGCATAATCTACAAATATGGTAGTAAACTCTAAAACAGTATACCAATAGTCTCGAAGCTTGTCACCCAATATCCACATGTTAAAATGCTCCCCAATGCAGCAATGATGGCCTTTGAAAGACTTCAAGGTCATGAGCAGAGCTCTCATGGATGAGATTAATGCCCATATTAAAAGAAAACTCAGAGGGACCAGAAGATGGCAGAATGGTTACAGCGCTGGCTCTCATATGGCCGACCATGAGGCCCAGACCCAGAGGTTTCAAACTCACACGTAACATGTTGTGTGAGTGCCCAAAATCTCAAGAGGAGAAGGGATTGTGGCATGGCTATTCTCCGGGAGGGTGATTTCTCACTTTCTTTCTTTCTCTCTCTCTCTCTCTCTCTCTCTACCACAAGCACATGCGTACTATAGCAAAAATTTCTCTTAAAAAAAAAAAACACGGGGTCTTTTTTTACCCCTTCCTCTCTATGAGAACACATAGCAAGTGCCAACTATGAGCAGCAGGCCTTCACTAGACATCTAAACTGCCATCACCTCAAACAGGGACTTCTCAGCCTCCAAAACTTGGAACAGTAAGGTCTATTATTTATAAATTACCAAGTAGAAGGGATTTTGTTACAGCAGCCCCAACAGATTAAAACAAATATTATTATGAGAAGTGTATTTACTTTGTGGCACGAGCTACAGTTCTGTATAAAAATGGTTTTAAAAGCAAGTAAAAGGAGATAAAGATATTAGCGGGAACAGTAGTTAGCGTAATGGCTATGTCGCTGGACTCCCATGTAGCTAACTGCGGTTCGAGTCCCGGACCCGGTGGCTTAAACTCATGCTGGGCGCATGTGCGTGCGCGCCCAGGATCCTGAGAGGAAAATGGAGGAGAAGGGATTGCGGTGTGGCCATCGCCCCTGGTGAGGGGGGGTGATTTCTCACTTTCTGTCTCTCTGGCGAGCACACACGCCCTATAGCAAAAACCTCTCAAAAAAAAAAAAAAAAGGAGATAAAGATACAAGCAATTATTTATGAGCATTAACAAAGCCAAACTGGTATACCCATTACTAGACTCACAGAAAAAGAGATGGCATGCCGGGAGGTGGTATGGTGGTTAAGGGCGCTGGTGGCTGGCTGACCTTGGTTCAAGTCCTGGACCTGGCGGCTTGCTTTCACACTTTCTCAACACTCTCTGTCCCTCTCCAGTCAAATTAAAATAAATAAATAAATGAATGAATAAAATAAAGTTAAATAAAACTACTTAAAAAAGAAAAAAAAAAGATATGGCATAAATAACAAAGGTCATTATGAATTTTGGAGATTTAAAAGATTAAGAAGATAACAAAGAACTTTTAGAGTGAACAAATTTTAAAATTTAGAATAGATGATTTGCCAAAAAAGTAGGGCTTACTAAAACTGATTTTAATTAACAAATTAAAATTTTAGGGGCTTGCAGGTAGCATGGTAGTTAAGGGCACTGGACTCCCATGTGGCTTACTGTGGTTCAAATCCTGGACCTAGTGGCTTGCTTTCTCTCTCTCTCTCTTGCTCCCCCCACCCACCCTATCCCTCTCTTGTCAAATTAAATTAATGGGTAAAATAATTCTTTTAAAAAAATTAAAATTTCAAACAATCCTTTAGGTACATAAATTAATCTGTAATTAAAACCTTCAGGACACAGATTTATCACTGATTCCTATCAAACATGTAAGGATAACACAATACGAGTCCTACACAAACACTTCCAGAAAATAGAACACAAAAAATCTTGACTTCTTATGAGACAAGCATAACACTGATGTCATAAACTAACTATGATACAACAAAGGAAAAGCTTAGCCTAATTTCACTCAAAAACATAGGTGCCAAAATGCTAAACAAAGTATTAGCAGTTAAGTCCCTTAATGACAGTAGAGTTTATACGGGGAAAACAGATTGATTCAACATTCAAAAATGTATCAATATAATTTCCAAAACAGTAAGAAAGAAAAATTCTATGATCATCACAATAAAGGTAGAAAATTTATCTCCCTTTTTTTAAGGATTATTCTTTGTTATTTTTTTTTAATCCGACCAGAGAGAAGAGAAAGAGAGAAAGCAAGCCACCAGGTCCAGAACTGAACTGTGGTCAGCCATGTGGGAGTCCAACACCTTAACCACTGCACCACCTGCCAGACCCTCCATTTTTTATTTAATAATAAAAACAAAAAACTCTCGTCAAAAGAAAAAAATAAGGAAATTTCCTTAATTTGTTAAATTAGTGACTAAAACGTGGGGGAGAGGGGACCTCAAAACGTAAAAACTATCTTCATACTTAATGGTTAAGCGCTAAAAAATAATTCCTCTCTGTAATATGAAGAATAAGAAACAGATGTTAGGACCAGCAGATAGCTTGATGGTTACGCTGGTGGACTACTATGTAATTGACTGCAGTTCGAATCCCAGACCAAGCAGCTTAAAACTCCTACTGGGCAAACATGCATGCATGTCCAAAATCCAAAGAGGAGAAGGGACTGCAGCATGGCCAGCCTCCCTGGTGGGAAGTGATTTCTCACTTTCTGTCCCTCTGGTGAGTGCACACGCCTATAGCAAAAATCTCTCTTTAAAAAAAGAAGAGGGACCAGCAGTTACCGTAATGGCTATGTTGCTGGACTCCCACATAGTCGACCATGGTTCAAGTCCCGGACCCAGTGGCTTAAACTCATGCCGGGCGTGTGTGCGTGCGTGCCCAAGATCCCGAGAGGATAATGGAGGAGAAGGGATTGCAGCGTGGCCATCCCCCCTGGACGGTGATTTCTCACGTTCTGTCTCTCTCTGTCTGTCTGGCGAGCACACGCGCCCTATAGCCTAAAAACCTCTCCAAAAAAAAAAAAAGAGAGAGAAAAGAAAGAAAGAAAAGAAAAGGAAGGAAGGAAGGAAAAGATGCTTGCTATCACCCCTTCTATTCAATATTATGCTGGAAGTCATGGCCAATGCACTAAATTGAGAAAAAAAATCAGAGCATTTAGTGTCTTTTTCTTTTTCTCTGTGATTAAAAAATAAAAACAAGAAACAAACAAAAACTGTAGATAATAAAACTCATGATCTCCACCAATTTAAAGTATTACTAAAGTATATTTACATTGTTAAGATCCCAAAACATTTCAGAGGATCAGCACATGGCATAATGGTTACATCACTGGACTCTCACATGGCCAACCATGATGTGAGACCCAGACCCAGAGGCTTGAAACTCACACCAGGCATGTGTGCATGAGTGCCCAAAATCCCGAGAGGAGAATAGAAGAAAAGGAATTTGCAGCATGGTAATCCCCTCGGGAATGATTTCTTACTTTCTGTCTCTCTGTCTGTCTCTATGTCTCTAGAGCTCTATAACAAAAATCTCTCGTTAAAAAAAAGGGAGGGGGTGCAGGTGACATGGTGGTTGAGGATGCTGGACTCCCACATGGCAAACCACGGTTCAGGTCCTGGACCTGGCTACTTTCTTTCTTGCTTCCCCCCTCCTCTGGTCAAATTTAAATACATAAATAAATAAAGTTAAATAAAATAACTCTTAAAAAAAAATAATGTTGTGGGACCAGCAGTTGGCATAATGGCTATGTCGCTGGACTCCCACGTAGTTGACTGCAGTTCGAGTCCTGGACCCGGTGGTTTAAACTCATGCTGGGTGTGTGTGCATATGTGCCCAAGATACTGAGAGGAGAATGGATTGCAGTGTGGCCATCCCACCTGGGGGGCGATTTCTCGCCTCTGTCTCTCTCTCTGTTTTTCTGGCAAACGCACGCACCCAATAGCAAAAACCTCTCAAAAAAAAAAAAAAAGAAATGCTGGATATGGGGCCAGCAAGTGATGTGGTGGTTAAGGCACTGGACTTCCACATAGTCGACTGTAGCTTGCGTCTAGGACCTGGCAGCTTCCTTTCTCACTTTCTCTCTCTCTCCTGCTATCTGTCTTTCCCTGGTGAATTAAAAAATAATAATAGTGATAATAACAAATAAAAAGTTAGGTGAATATTTAAAAGAAAAAAAAAACATGCTGGGTATGTGGGCCAGCAGTTAGTGCAGTTTATTTTTATTCATTTACTGGGGAGAGGAGAGGGAGAGCAGAGAGATTTTTGCTATAGGGTGTGCACACTCAACAAAGAGACAAAAAGTTAGAAAATCCCTCCCAGGGTATATGGCCATGCCATAATCCCTTCTCCTCTTAAGATTTTGGAAATGCACACACACACCTGGCATGAATTTTAAGCCACCAGGTCTGGGACTCAAACCACAGTTGACTATGTAGAAGTCCAGCAACATAACCATCTACTAGTCCCTGCTGGCTGAGAGTTTAAAGTGGCTAGATCCAACATGGCCAACTGCATGGTTAGAGTTCCAGACCCGGATACTTGAAAAATCACTCCAGGTTGGGACCAGCAGGTAGCATGGTGGTTAAGGCACTGGACTCCCATGTAGCCAACCATAGTTCAAATCCCAGACCCTGCTTTCTCTCTCTCTCTCTGGTCAAATTTTAAAATAATAATAATAATAGCAAAATAACAATAAATAAAATTAAATAATTTTTAAAGAAAGAAAGAAAATCACTACCGGCATGTGTGCATGCACACCCAAGAGGAGAAGAGAAGGGATTGTGGCTTGGTCATTCTCCCAGAAGTGATTGACCTCTCTCTCTCTCCTCTCTTTTTCTCTCTCCAGCAAATGTACATGCTCTATGGCAAAACTAAAATAAAGTAATTACATTTTTCAAAAATATGCAGGGGACCAGCAGGTGGCATAGTGGCTATGTCGCTGGACTCCCATGTAATCAACCACAGTTCCAGTCCCAGACCCGGTGGCTTAAACTCACGCTGGGTGTGTGTGCATGCGTGCATTCCCAAGATCCCGAGAGGAGAATGGAGAAAGGACTGCAGCATGGTCATCCCCCTGGGGGGTGATTTCTCTCTTTCTGTCTCTCTGTCTCTGTCTTCTGGCGAGCGCACAGTGGCCTATAGCAAAAAAACTTTAAAAAAACAACATGCAGGATATATATGCATACATACCCCAACAGGACGGAGAAATGAAGAAGGGATTTACACTGTGACCATGCCTCATGCAGGGTGATTTCTCTCTCTCTCTCTCCCTCTCTATCTGTCTCTCACTCACTCAAGAGCACACATGACCTCTGGCAAGTTTTTAAAAAAAAAAAAAGTTGCATTATGGTGTGAAGAACTTATATGGCAGTAACACAACTACACCCACATGAGAAAGGTTGAGAAAGGTTCAGGTATATCAAGGAGTAAATGTAAAAAAGAAGGAAGAGAAGACAGGAGGGAGAAGAACAGGAAGGTAAGAGAAAGAGGAAAGATACTTTTAAAATACCAAAGCAGACCAGCAGATGGTGTAACAGTTAAGTCTCTGGACTCCCACATGGTCCTAGTGGCTTCAAAATCACACTGGGCAAGAGTGTGTGTATGCCCAAAATCCCAGGAAGAGAATGGAGAAGGCACTGCAGTGTCCTCCAACCTGGAGGGTGATTTCTCACTTTCCATCTCACTGTCTCTGTCTCTCTCTCTCACACACACCAGCGAGAGCAGCACCCTAAGGCAAAAACCTCTTTAAAAAATATTTTTTTTAAAAAGCAGGACATGGTAACTGAGTTGCATGCCTGCCACCTAGAATCTACACCTACTAAGCCATGCGGGAGCAGAGCCCATCCTAGCCAGACTGACGTGAAGGATTTCCTGGGCTAGCACAGACTCCAGAGTTCCTGGAAATGTGTACATCTCCCCTCTGGCAGCAGTACCCAATCCCTATATCAAACATGTCTTGAAATATTGCCAGGAGGTAATCCCTGATCAGAAGCTCCTGTCCTAGTGATTCCTAACAAGACCAACATGATGCCCCAGCTTTCTGCTGAAGTTCCTAACTCTCTGTACTCCTAGAGGACTCTACTACAGAATGTCAGAGTCAGACCACAACCACCTACACTTTAACATCAACCACACCCAGCTGACAGTAGTAAAGGAACAATGTGTTCACTGAGTGAACTATGGTCATAGAGGCTGGACCAAAACCTGTGATGACAAAGTCCCCTCTGGCTGATTTGACATCTCCAGAGCTGTTCAGGAATTTCATCTAGTCCAATTCAAAAACAATGTGACCAAGACTATGAAAGCCTAACTTGTAGGTAAAGCCCCTTTCGAAACACTTAAGACAGCCAAGAAAGCCAATGAGAGAGAAGACCAAGGAGCTTGCCAACAGTCTCAAGAAGTGGGAGCAGCAACAAATTCTGTATCCAGCCCCAGGCCCTGGTACAGGTCCGCACCTCCCTCCTCAGCACCATCACAAAATACCAGACAATAGGCTCAACTCCCACTTTCTTTTCTCTCTTGTAATTTATTATTAAAAATGAACTTCCAGGTCAGCCAAGTGGCATGATGGTTAAGGCGGCTGGATTCCTCTAGGCCGGTTTGTGATTTGAGTCCCCGACTCAGTGGCTTGAAAAACAAGCCAGACATGTGTGTATGAATGCCCAAAATCTTGACAAAAAAAAAAATGTAGAAAGGACTGCAGCCCGGCCATCCCCCCAGTGGATGCTTTCTCTCTTGCTTTCTCACCCCCTCCCCACCCAGTAAGAGCACATACCCTATAGTAAATTTTAAAAAAGAAAAGAAAAATCAATTTCTAACCCTATGTACTGTCTGAGTAATAAACTGGGGGTGGGTGCCTTGTATGGCATCTATAATACATCAGGCACATTACTCATGTAACTAGACCTGCTTGTTCTCCCATAGGACATCTGAGGACAGAGATGCAAAGAAGTGTGTAATGTGCCCATGGTCACAGTGTGCAAGTGACATGGTAGTAAATGCAAGACTATAAGCTGCATGAAGGCAGGGATATTTGTGTTGTTCTTTGATGTGTTGCAAGTACCTGGAACTACATCCCAGACAACATAGGCACTCAGTAAGTGTGTAATTAATTGACTCGGCCACCAAGTCCCTCCCCCAAATAATACTAGAGGAAAACATGAAAGAATTTTGTTGTAACCAGATGGCATTAATGGTTACGTCGCTGGACTACCACATGGCTGACTGCAGTTTGAGCCCCAGACCCAGTGGCTTAAAACTCACAACAGGCACGTGTGCATGCATACCCAAAATCCTGAGAGGAGAATGGAGAAGGGACTGTGGCATGGCCATCCCCCCTGGAGGGTGATTTCTCACTTTCTGTCTCTCTGTCTCTGTAAATGGCAAGCACATGTGCCAGATAGCAAAAATCTCTCTAAAAAAAGATAAGACCTTTCTAACTAATCATTCAAAATACAAAAGCCATGAAAGACATTAATGGGGCCAGGAGATGACACTAGATGCCCACATGGCCCACTGCAGTTCAAGTCCCGGACCTGGGTGGCTTGCTTTCTCACTATCCCTCCCCCCCTCTTTTTTTTTTCTCTCTTTTCCTCTCTCTGATCAAACTGGAAAATAATAATAATAAATAAAGTTAAATAAAATGATTCTTTCTAAAAAAGAAAGACATTAATAAACCCCTGGCTAAATAAAAATCAAAAAGCTCCACATAATAAAACATCCCATACACAAAGTCTAACAAATGGGCAAAAAATAGTCTAACTTATCAAAAAAAAAAGTACAATATATGTTTGGCTCCTATAAAGGCTCCAACAAATAAAATAGAAAAACAACAACAAGGAAATTGAGGAAGTATATGAACAGACCACAAAAGAAATAAAACAAATTATTCTTCAGATACGTAAAGATGCTTAACTTCACTCATAATAAGATAAAAATTATTGTTCTGTGATACCTTAGATTACCAAGGCTATAAAGAATAACTTTCTCTGGGGCTGGCAGGTGGCATCGTGGTTAAAGGGCACTGGACTCCCACATGGCCACCTGTGGTTCAAGTCTCAGACTTGACAGTTTTGCTTTCTCATTTTCTCCCTCTCTCTCTTTCACTCACTCACTCACTCTGTCCTTCTCTGGTCAAATTAAAATAAATAACTAAAGTTAAATAAAACAATTATTTTTTAAAAAAAGAAGAAAAAGAATAACTTTCTCATTCATTGCTGCTGAAAACATAAATTGATACAACTACCAGAGAAAATAATTTGGAAACATACATGAAAAATCCTTTCAACTCAACTGTCCCACTTCTGACAATTAATAATCTTACAGATACACTGCATACAATAAATGACATATATATAAGCATTAGTCACAAAAGCAAAAGATTACGAAGTCCATCAATAAGTGACAGGCCACATAACATAACATATGGGAAAAACAAAACCTCTACACAGATAACAGAATGATACGGTGTTTTAGTGAAATAAATTTAAATGCAGAAGTATAATATTCACCCATTTGTATTAAATTGGAAAATAAGTATATATTTTTCTATTCACTTATATACATGTAAAAGAAACCTACAAAAATATGCAAGAAAATAGTGATAAAGAGGGTTAATATTAATTTCTAAATTGGGGGGTCAGCAGGTCGTGTGGTAATTAAGGTGCTGGACTCCCACATGGCTGACCACGGCTCAAGTGCCAGACCTGGCAGCTTCCTTTCTCATTTCCCTCCCTCTCTCTCTCCCTCTCACTCTTGTCACATTGAAAAATAATAAAAAATAAGTAATTATTTTAAAAATTTTCTGGGCAAGGGGACCAGCAGTTAACGTAATGGCTATGTCGCTGGACTCCCACGTGGTCGACCGCGGTTCGTGTCCCGGCCCCGGTGGCTTAGAACTCACGCCGGGCGCATGTGCGTGTGTGCCCAAGATCCCGAGAGGAGAATGGAGGAGAAGGGATTGCGGTGTGATCATCCCCCCTGGGGGGTGATTTCTCACTTTCTGTCTCTCTGTCTCTGTCTGTCTGAGGAGCGCACACGCCCTATAGCGAAAACTTCTCCAAAAAAAAAAAAATTTCTGGGCAATATAGCTGTACAACATAGTCAAAATATTTCATTTAAAATATAAAAAGGCATTAGCTGTGTGTGCATGCCCCAAATCCCAACAAGATGGAGAAACAGGAGACGATATTGTGATTTCACCGCACACTAATGAAGAGTGCTTTCTCCCTCTCCTTTCTGTCTTTCTCGGGGGAACATATATATACCCCTAAGGCAAAAACACTTTAAAATGTTAAAAAATAATAAGGGCCAGTAGATGGCATAATGGTTACATTGCTGGACTCCCACATGGCCAACCGCAGTTCAAGTCCCGGACTCAGAGGCTTGAAAATCATGCCAGGTACGGGGGCCAGTAGGCGATGTGGTGGATAAGGGCGCTGGATTCCTACATGGCCGACAATGGTTCAAGTCCTGGACCTGGTGGCTTGCTTTCTCGCTTTCCCTTCCCCTTTCTCTCTCTCTGTCTCTCTGGTGGTCAACTGAAAAAAACTAACAATAACAAATAAGATTAAATAAATAAATAATTCTTTAAAAAAAAGAAAAGAAAAGAAAAGAAAAGAAAATCACTCCAGGTGCATATGTGTGTTTGCTCAAGATCCTGAGAAGAGAGTAGAGGAAAAGGTATTGTGGCGTGGCCATCCTCCACAGAGGATGATTTCTCACTTTCCCTCTCACTATCTCTGTCTCTCTCTGGTGAGCACACATGCACTAAGGCAAAAATATCTCAAATAATAATAAGTAAGTAAAATACAGATAGCCAGGGCTTCCACAATCCTTTGCACTCTTTCTTTCCAACTTAGGCCGGGCAGAATGGCTCCCACAAAGAAGGGTGGCAAGAAGGGCCATTGTGCCATCAATGAGGTGGTGACCCGGGAATACACCTTCAACATTCACAAGTGCATCCATAATGTGGGCTTCAAGAAGCATGCCCCTCCAGCACTCAAAGAAATCCAGAAATCTGCCATGAAGAAGATGGGGACTCCAGATGTACGCATTGGTAACCAGGCTCAACAAAGCCATCTTGGGCCAAAGCAATAAGGAACGTCCCACATGGAATCCATGTGCAGTTGTCCAGAAAACTAAATGAGGATGAAGATTCACCCAACAAGCTCTGTACTCTGGTGACCTATGTACCTGTTACCACTTTCAAAAATCTACAGGCAATGTGGATGAGAACTAACTGCTGGTTTTCAAATTAAAGTTATAAAACAAAACAAAAAAATAGATAGCCAGGAATGCTGTATTTTATCCTTCCTATGCCAAAAGTATGTTTGGCCTTCCATATCCACAGGTTTCTCATACACAGATTCAAGCAACTACAGATGAGGTCAGGTCACACCAATTGTTATGATACAGGGAATAGATAGCTCCCTAAGAGAGATACTGAAGAAATTTATCTACCTATTTTTCTTTTTATTTATATCTGATGCTAAGATTACATGACTTAAAATATAAAGAATATACATAGGTTATATGCAAATGCTATACAATTTTATACAATGGACCAGAGCATTCATGGATTTTGATATCCAAGGGGAAGGGGGGGCTTTAAAACCAATCCCCCAAAGAAACCAACTTTCATTTCAGTTAGCTGCTCAAGATGAAAAAGAGTATACTAACAGTAGTTAATTATACCTTTATTTTGTTCAGTTTCCTCATCAGTTATTTAATTTCCACAGTACTGTCATAGTGTAATAAATTAATGACTACATATTTAAGAAATGAGGCCAGCTCCATGGCCTAGAGGTTAAGAGAATCCACATGGCCACTGGCAAGGTTTAAATCCTGGCCCCGGTGGCCTAAAACACACTGAGTGCCTGTGCATGCATGCCCAGAGGAGAAATGGAAGAGAAGTGATTGCAGCATGACCACCCCTACAACCCACTGGGAGGTGCTTTCTCCCTCTCTCTCTCTCTCTCCGTATGTGTCTAGGAAACACACATGTCCTTTTGGAAAAAAAAAAAAAAAAAAAGGAAAAAAATTATATTTAAGAGTTGTATGAGGGACCAGCAGTTAGCGTAATGGCTATGTTGCTGGACTCCCACCACATAGTCGACTGCGGTTCACGTCCCGGACCCAGTGGCTTAAAACTCACAACAGACGCGTGTGCATGCGTGTCCAAGATCCCGAGAGGAGAATGGAGGAGAAGGACTGCGGCATGGCCATCCCCCTGGGGGGTGATTTCTTGCTTTCTATCTCTCTGTCTCTGTCTGTCTGGCGAGCGCAGGCGCCCTATAGCAAAAACCTCTTAAAAAAAAAAAAAAAAAAAGAGTGGTATGATGTGTAAAGACATGGACCTCTCTCAGGCAGATAAGTGAAAGTATGAAAATTAGTATGTCTAGAGATAAATAAAAGGGGGAGCCTTCTTAAGTTTATCTACAAAATTAAAAAAATTGTGTGTCAACACAAAAAGGAGTTTATATATTACATTCACTACTGTCAAAACTATTTCTGTAATAAGTGGTCAGCAGGTGGCATACTGGGTTGCAGCACTGGACTCCTACATGGCCAACTGCAGTTCAAGTCCAGCACCTGGCAGCATGAAAATCACGTCAAGCTTGGGTGTGCATGTACCCAAAACCCCTTAGAATAGATAAAAGGGATTGCAGCATGGCCATCCCGGGGAGGGGGGGTGGTTGGTGCAGGGAGTGATTTCTCACTTTCCCTCTCACTGTCTCTCCCTGGAAAGTGTGCAAAAACCTATGGCAAAAACCTTAAACATGCGGGGACCAGCAGTTAGCTTAATGGCTATGTCGGTGGACTCCCACATAGTCGACTACAGTTAGAGTCCCAGACCCGGTGGCTTAAACTCACGCTGGGTGCGTGTGCGTGCGTGTCCAAGATCCCGAGAGGAGAATGGAGGAGAAGGGATTGCGGTATGACCATCCCCCCGGGGGGTGATTTCTTGCTTTCTGTCTCTGTCTTACTGGAGAGCACATGCGCCCTATAGCAAAAACCTTTCCCAAAAAAAAAAAAAAAAAAACACTAAAATGTAAACCTTTCCAAAAAAAAAAAAAAAACCTTAAATATGTATGTATATATACACACACACACACATATATATATATACACACACACACACGTCTATACTAAACTATTTAATCCAATAAAAATTCTATGAATGACCAGGTATGTTTAAACACTACAACATTTTATTTATTTATTTATTTTTTTGATGTGATTTTTTTTTAAGCCATCAGGTCTACTGCTGGCCATGTGGGAATTCAGCACCTTAACCTCCACACCATTTGCTAGCCCCAACACTCCACCTTCTTAATTTTCAATAAAATGTATTTTTTTTAACAATCTCTGCACTTACCCCCATTATCTGTTCTTTTTAAAGCTCCATCCTTATGAGGACACAGTTCACATCTCTATAAAAGAAAAGGAAGAAATTAAATGTTTCAGATTACAAGGAGTATAACATCTCCCCTGCAATTCTACTGAAAATGTAGGAGAAGCCTTGGTGCTAGATGTCACCAATAATATTTCAAAACATTCCTCACAAATAATTCTCACCTGCTCCTCAGAGCACCAGATAATTAATGACTTTTTCAAAAGTACATTGTAACTTTTAAACTCCTACCACAACTATTTTTTTTAATCTTACATCAATAAAAACAAATAGATCTTCTCCACATAGGACTGTATAAGACTGGGGAAAGGTTTTTTAACAGTAGCCTGTATCTCTATTTTCTATCTAAGATCGGCTAGGGTTAATTCTTGTAGTTAAGTAGGTCTGGTTTTTCCTAAACCAAAGAGTCAAACTCAATAATTTAGAATTATTATTTAAGAGCCAAAGCATGATCTCACATGTGCTGACCTCCCTTCTAGAAGCAAGAAACCTGTCAAATTATTCTAGTCACCCTTACTGTTATCCGCAATAGTACTCAAAAATTACTATGCATCCCTTACCCTTTCAGAATTTAAAACCAAAAATAAACACAGAGCTAACACTATCGTTTCTTTCGACTATTGTTTAGAGGACAGATATAATTATAAAAACAATAAAGAGAATTAAGTTTCAGTGTACTGTTTTACTGTGAAGAATATGTTCCCAGTAGTCACAACTGAGTAATTATTATTTATATCCTATCTCGTTCCCAAAGGAGGTTTTTCACCATACAATACAGTTAACGTAAGTAAGTTACAAAGGAAAAGAGTTAGGAAATAGAGATGACGTACATGAAACACAAGTCATAAGAACTTTTTAAAAAAATTTTAAAGAATTATTTATTTTTATCTATTCATTCATTTTATTTTAATTTGACCAGAGAGAGAGAAGAGACAAAAAGTGAGAAAGCAAGCCACCAGGTCCAGGCCTTGAACCATGGTTGGCCATGCAGGAGTATCCTGCACCTTAACCACCAAGCTACCAGCTGTCCCCAAGAACCTGTACGTTTTGTCTTCTGGTATTTCATGTTCCTAATTTTTCTCTTACCTTTTGGCAGCACCTTTTTGATTACCTTACCCAAGTTTAATTCTACTTCCTCCAGGCTCTGGTCTAAGATGCCTTTTTTTTTTAAATTTTTTTTAAATAATTACGTATTTAATTTTATTTATTCATTCATTCATTTTAATCTGACCAGAGACAGATACAGAGAGAGAAAGCAAGAAAGCAAGCCACCAAGTCCAGGATTCAAACCATGGTTGGCCATGTGGGACTGTCCAGCACCTTTCACGCCACCTGCTGGTCCCCAACTACTGTAGGCCATGTGGGAGTCCAGCACCCCAATCACCCTGCCACCTGTTGGCCCTTTTTTTTTAAATTTTATGTTACGGGGCATGTGTGCTCAAAGCGAAAGTGAGGGCGGAAGAAAGTGAGACAGCACCCCCAGAAGGGATGACACACTGCAATCCCTTCTCTTCCATTCTCCTCTCAGGATTTTGGGTATACACACATACGTGCCAGATATGGATTCCAAGCCAAGGGGTTCAGACCTGAATCTCAACTGCGCAGTCAGCCATGTGGAATTCATCCGACAGCCTTAACCAACATGCTCTGTGGCTGGCCCTAAGATGCCTGACTTCATGTGAAACAATAGGCAATCTCATCCATTGCCTAAAATTTTAATCAGCGACCAAGTTACAAGTGTATGCCAAAGATTCCCAAATTTTATTCCTATTCAGATCAATCCTCGGATATAGATATAAAATTTCCTAACCTATGTAGACATTTAATACCCTGTTCAAGATTTATCAGAGTTCCTGCAGCTCTTCCCTGTTTTTGTAATGATACTTTCAACCACACATTGCTCATGTAAGCTACCTAGATATAATCTTTAAACTTCATGTCCTAATCCTAAACCACATTGATAAACCACCATATTTGCCCCTCTCCTCCCTCCTAAATATTAATGTGATCTGACTACCTCTTTCCATTTCCATAATTCCACTACTGTAAGCCATCATCTTTCATCAGGATCACATTAGGGATCTTCTAAATAGTCACTCTTAACTGACTTCCACCAATCTACAGTGAACTTTCCATAACAACAGAGTGAACTTCAAAAATGCAAATCCAGGGGCCCGCAGGTGGTGTGGTGGTTAAGGGCACCGGACTCCCACATGGCCGACCTTGGTTCCAGTCCCAGACCTGGCGGCTTGCTTTCTCACTTTCTCTCTCTCTCTCTCTCTCTCTCTCTCTGTATCCCTCTCTGGTCAAATTAAAATAAATAAGTAAATAAAATAATTCTTTAAAAAAATTGCAAATCCAGGGGCCAGCAGGTGGTATGGTGGTTAAGGAACTGGACTCTGACATAGCTGACCATGTTTCACATGCTAGACCCAGAGCCTTGAAAATCATGCGAGGTACATGTACATGCATGCCCCAAATCCCAAGATGAGAGTAGAGGAGGAGGGACTGCGGGATGACATCCCTCCAGGGGGTGATTTCTCATTTTTCCTCTCTCACTCTCCCTCAAGCATACGCCTTAAGGGGAAAAAAAAAAATTGAATATGCCATTGCCCTTTTAAAACTCTTCTATGGTGTAGTATCCCACCCACCCCCTCTACCCCACGACCTTATCACAAGCTTCTCTCCCTTTCAACATCCCCATCTCTGGGCAATACTGCATTTTCTTTAAGAATTGCAGTATAACTTTATTTATTATTTTCCAGTTTGATCAGCCAGTGAGAGAGAGAAAGTGAGAAAGCAACCTACCAAGTCCAGAACATGAACCATGGTCAGCCATGTGGGAGTGTCCAGCACATTAACCACCACATCACCTTTTAAATACTCCAAAATTCATTCCCCTTTCAGAGCCTTCAAAGGTGTTGCTTTCAGGCCAGCAGGTGGCATGGTGGTAAAGGTTCTGGACTCCTACATAGTGGACCATGGCTCGAGTTCCAGACATGGCGCCTTGCTTTCTTATTCTCTCGTTCTCTCTCTCGTGAGCATATGTGCCTTATACCAAAATTTAAAAGACAATAATAATAATAAATAAGATTAAATAACTTTTTTTTTTTAAAGGATGTTGCGGGACCAGCACATGGGTGGTATGTCACTGGACTCCCACGCACTCAACCGCGGTTCCAGTCCCAGACCCACAGCTTATTACTCACACTGGGCATGTGTGTGCATGCCCAAGATCGGGAGAGGAGAGTGGAAGAAAAGAAATGCAGTGTGGTCATCTCCCCTGGGAGGATAATTTCTCACTTTCTGTCTCTTGTTTTACAGGCAAATGCATGCACCCTATAGCAAAAATCTCTTTCAAAAAAAAAAGTGCTGCTTTCACTCTAAATGGAATATAGATGCCCCTCTATTTTAATGAGAATTTAATTCCCTTGCAGATCTGTGAATGCTTAAGTCCCTTATATAAAATGGCGTAATATTTCATAAAACCTATGTATATCTTCCCATGAACTTTAAATTATCTCTAGTTGATTTATAAAACCTAGCATATAAATCATATATAAGTAGTTGTTACAGTTTTGAAAACAATGACAAGGAAAGTCTATCCTCGTTCAGTATCAATGTAATAACCAGAGCTCTAACTGTATAGTGTACATCAGTAACAACTTAACACTTACTTTTAAAAAATTAAAGAATTACTTATGAGACCAGCAGGTGGCATAATGGTTACACCACAGGACTACCACATAGTCAACCATGGTTCGAGTCCCAGACCTGGCAGCTTAAAACACACTGTGTGGGACACTAGCAGCGTAATGGCTATGTCGCTGAACTCCCATGTAGTCGACCACAGTTTGAGCCCCAGACCTGGTGTCTTAAATTCACGCCAGGCGAGTGTGTGTGAGTGCCCAAGATCCTGAGAGGGGAATGGAGGAGAAGGAATTTCAGGGTGGTCATCCCCCTGGGGTGTGATTTCTCACTTTCTGTCTCTCTATCTCTCTCTGTCTTTCTGGCGAGTGCACGCACCCTATAGCAAAAACCTCCACAAAATAAATAAATAAATAAATAAACTGTGCATATGTGCATTCATTCCCAAAATCCCAAGAGGAGAAAGGGATTGCTGCATGGTCATCTTCCCTGGGGGATGATTTCTCGCTTTCTGTCTCTCTGGCAATCACATGCACCCTTATAGCAAAAATCTCTATTAAAATTATTTTATTTTACTTATTTATTTATTTATTTAAATTTAATTTAACCAGAGAAAGAGAGAAAGTGAGAACCCAAGTTGCCAAGTCCGGGACTCGAACTGTGGTCAACCATGGAGCCATGCAGGAGTCCAGCACTATGCCAACTGCCAGTCCCATAACTTAAAATTTTCTTTTCTTTTTTTTTTTTTTAAGAATTTGTTTGTTTGGGGAACCAGCAGTTAGCGTAATGCCTATGTTGCTGAACTCCCACGTAGTCGACCATGGTTTGCGTCCCAGATCCGGTGGCTTAAGACTCACGCAGGGCGCGTGTGCGTGCGTGCCCAAGATCCCGAGAGGAGAATGGAGAAGGGATTGTTTTTTTGAGAGGAGAATGGAGAAGGGATTGCGGCGTGACCATCCCCCCTGGGGGGTGATTTCTCGCTTTCTGTCTCTCTGTCTCTCTCTGTCTGTTTGGCGAGCGCAGGCGTCCTATAGCGAAAACCTCTCCAAAAAAAATAATAATTTGTTTGTTTGTATGCTTATTTATTAATTATTACTATTTTTTTTTCCTCACATGAGTTTTGCCAGAGAATGAAAGAGAGGGAGAGTTAGAAAGCAAGGCAACTGGTCCAGGACTCGAACCACAGTTGGCCATGTGAGAATTCCAACACCTTAACCACCCACCATGCCTCCTGCTGGCCCCTAACTTAACATTTTCTATCTAAGGTTTATTGAATCCAGGGATGCTAGATTCAGGGGGCAATTGTACCATCTTTCACCTAAATGCTCTTTCAAAGCTGGATAACTTCTATTTGTCTCTTAGATGTTTCTGAATCTCCAGATTAGGTGTTGTATTATGAATTACATACATGTTCCTTTCTTGGCATGCATCTCAATTATTTATTTATACAATTAAGTTTATGTCCTCTACTAGATTATCACCTATTTTGCACGGCAGTGGCATAGCAACTAGCACTGTCTTTGAACACAGTAACTCCAAATGCAGGATGGATGGGCATGGCACAGCAGTAATGTACTGCTCAAGAGAAGCCACATCCCACACAGTGACTTCAGTTAAAATTCCAGACCTAGTCAGCCTAAACGGCACCAGGCATGTGCATGAACGCCCAAGATTTGACAAGCTAAGTACTGGAGGAAGGGGGCTGCAATGTGACCAGACCCTGTAGAGGTTGCCGATGAGTCTCTCTCTCCCCCTTCTCCCTCTCCTCTCTTCACTCAGCAGATGGCGTAGCAGTTACATCACTGGACTCCCACATGGCCAACGTGGTTCTAGTCTGACCTGGCAGCTTGAAAATCAGATTGGGCATGTGTGCGTACATGTCCAAAATCCCAGGAAGAGAATGGAGAAGGGATTGAGGCACATGGCCATCCCCACTGGGAGATGATTTCTCACTTTCCCTCTCACTATCTCTATCCCCCTTCCACCCTCTACTCCCCACCCCCTTCTTAAACCACCTACCCTTCTGCATTTTTTTTTTAAAGAGGATTTTGCTATAGGGCGTGTGCACTCGCCAGACAGAGACAGAGAGACAGAAAGCGAGAAATCACCCCCCAGGGGGGATGGCCACGCCGCAATCCCTTCTCCTCCCAGGATCTTGGACACGCATGCACACGCACCCAGCGTTGAGTTTGAAGCCACCAGGTCCAGGATGCGAACTGCAGTCGACTACATGTGAGTCCAGCGACATAGCCATTACACTAACTGCTGGTCCCCTCTTCTGCATTTTTTTTTAACAAACGCATCATACCCGTTTTTGTTATTGTTTTGTTTTTGCCACAGGGCACATGTGCTTGCCAGAGAGAGACAGAAAGCGAGAAATCATCCCCCCAGGGAGGATGGCCACATCACAATCCCTTCTCCTCTATTCTCCTGTTAGGATTTTGGCCATGAACGCAAATGCACCTGACGTGAGTCCAGTGCCTTATCCACCACATCACCTGCTGGCTCCCAGAGTGTCCAAAACAAGTGTAAGCTACACAAGATGGTGTTCTTTTCTGAAGCACATAGTGTAAGAGAGCATGGACTTATTTTCACCTTTAGAATGTAGCATCAATTTCTAAATATATCTTTCTAATTTAGGATCTTTTGTCAAGGTATTTATATATAATTTAATATATACATCACTAAATCACATCTATCAATAAACATACTGACCTTCAGGAAGCTATGGTTATAAGAAATACACTTGATCTTTGTCCCCAGTTCCAGACACAGAGTTCCTAAAATTCTTGCAATTTACTAAGAGCAGTCTTTTGATATTCACAAGGAGCTAATTTGTGAAGTAGGAGTGCTAATGATGACTCATATGGTAAGACTTTCAGAAAAAAACAAATCATTAAACCACTGGTTCAGGACATCTATTGAACTTGTCACTGGGGTGGGGGGGAACGGGACGGACATGGGG
>NW_006159518.1:2352517-2365809 GCF_000334495.1 Tupaia belangeri chinensis | reverse complement strand
TGGCGAGGGGAGGGGGGCGGGGGGGCGGTTTGCTAAAGATTAAACCCCACAACACTCCTGAACAATGAGATGTGACAAGTTTGAGGGTGTCCACATGCATCCACCTGCTAAAGAAACAGAACACCCACATTCCACAAACAGGAGCTCTCAGCACCCTTCTGACCCTTGTCCTGTGGATCTCTTTACCTGGCTGTTCATCTCTATCCTATGTAATATCCTTTCTAACAAGTTGGTAAATGTAAGCAAGAGGAGAAACAGTTCCAGATAACTACATGTGCAGTGATAATGCACTGCTTAAGAGAGGGCAAATCTCACATGGCAACTGTGGTACAAATCCCTCGTATGGTTAGCCTCAAACATGCTGGGTTTAAGTATGAATGCCCATAATCCAATGGGAATGACCAGACCCTGTGGAAGATGCTCATGTGTCTCTCTCTCTCTCTCCCTCTCTCTCTCCCTCTCCCTCTCTCTCTCTGGCTGACTTCTCTGGCCTCTCTTTCACTCTCCTATGCATGTGTACACATGTACTCTAATATTAATTAAAAATTTTAAAAAAGAAAGGACAATTAAGAATAGTCTGTGAGATTCAAAGTCCTTGAGTAAGTATGAGCCTAACACTTTAATTATGTTCCATACCGGGCTGGCAGGTGGCATGGTGGTTAAGGCTGACCACAGTTCCAGTCCTGGACCTAGCAGTTTTCTATCTCACTTTCCTTCTCTCTCTGTCTCTCTCTGGTCAACTTCAAAGTAAAATAAAATAAAGACAATAAATAAAATTAAATTAAATAATTCTTTAAAACACAAATTATGTGGTCCAGGAGGTGGCATGGTTGTTGGGGCGCTGGACTCCCACATGGCTGACCGCGGTTGAAGTCCTGGACCTGATGACTTTGCTTTTCCCTTTCTCTCTCGTTCTCTGGTCAACTTGAAAATAATAATGATAATTGGGGCCACCAGTTGGCGTAATGGCTATGTCACTGGATTCCCATGTAGTCGACCGCGGTTTGAGTCCTGGACCCAGTGGCTTGAACTCATGCCAGGCGTGTGTGCATGCATGCCCAAGATCCCGAGAGGAGAATGAAGGAGGAGGGACTGCGGCCTGGCCATCCCCCAGGGGGGGTGATTTCTCGCTTTCTGTCTCTATGTCTCTGTCTTTCTGTCGAGTACACGCGCTCTATAGCATAAACCTCTCAAAATAAATAAATAAATAAATAATGATAATAAATAGAATAAAATTTAAAACTTAAAAAAATTATGTTCCACACCAATCAGAGTTATGGCCCAAAAGACATGTTTTAGTTTACAGTAAACAAACTTAGATGCTATAGAAAGTACGGATTTTACACAGTGATTTCCCCCATCCTTCACGTCAGTGTTCTCTACTGCATTGATGCAAACAATAAGGCACAGCAAGCCACATTAAATGAAACAACGTAAACTCTTGATAAACAACTTAAAACCTCCTCTCTTCTTGTCCTCCTCTTTATCATATTATATACAGCCATTTAGATGGGCACATCTTAGAAATCAGTCTTTTCGGGACCAGCAGTTAGCGTAATGGCTATGTCACTGGACTCCCACGTAGTCGAACGTGGTTCGAGTCCTGGACCTGGCAGCTTAAACTCATGCCAGGCACGTGTACATGCATGCCCAAGATCCCGAGTGGAGAATGGAGGAGAAGGGACTGCAGCATGGCCATCCCCCCTGGGGAGTGATTTCTCACTTTCTGTCTCTCTGTCTCTCTCTGTCTGTCTGGTAGCGCATTCGCCCTATAGCAAAAACGTCTCCAAAAAAAAAAGAAAGAAAGAAATCAGTCTTTTCATCTGGGCCATTTCACCCTTGGCCC
Organism: Tupaia belangeri chinensis; assembly: GCF_000334495.1. Classification (NCBI taxonomy): domain Eukaryota; kingdom Metazoa; phylum Chordata; class Mammalia; order Scandentia; family Tupaiidae; genus Tupaia; species Tupaia belangeri. The sequence goes on along the minus strand of NW_006159518.1, from coordinate 2,363,963 downwards.
TGGTTCAAATAAACCATTTATGCCACTTGTTACTCAGTCTTCTTTTTAGGTTGAACATGAGTAAACCGTTTCTCTGAGTTCTGTGAGCAATTTTAGTAAACTATTGAACCCAAAGAATAAGATGTGGAAAGTGCTCAGCTAATACGGTCAACTGGCTGGACACACAGAAAGCCCAAACTTGTAAATGGCATCTGAAGGGGGTGAGTGTTATAGGACTGAGCCCTTTAATTTACGGGATCTGACAAAAACTCTAGGTAGAGTCAGAGTCAGAACTGAACTGAATTATAAGACACACAACTGGTGTTCAAGAATTGATCAGGGTGGGGGGAAAACCCACACACGTGGTGTCGCAAGTGTTTTCTGTGACAATGTAAAGAAAAGTGTCTTCCCTGTAGGATAAAAACACTTGCCACTATTTCTTCCATTATGAAGAAAATTAAAATTAAATTAACCTATTTCTTCCTGTGCTTTAAAAAAAAACAATGACTACAACAGTGAAAACAAGCACCCCTAGTGCCCAACCTATATCCTCTAAATAGCACTTCCCAAAGAAACAAGAACTCCTGAGAAATAAATGATTCTAGGTCTAGTTCAGGAAAACTTTGAACAATTGGTTCAATCACAGAACAAGGAAGCTATCAAAGACTATTACAGTGATGTCAAAAAGACTTATGAGCCGATCTAAAGAAGCTACTACTGGCCAAAGACGAAACCACAATAAAGATAATAATTTCAATGGACTAAAACATACAAAATATTTCTGAATCCATAATTTAATGAACTTCCACTTCCTAAATAGTATGCTTATCAAAGACAAACCCAACAGAAATTAAAAACTATAAATTCTGCACAAAATACAAATAACCACTACTTGAAGCCAACAGAGAGTGAACAAAAACTCCAAGATTCTGGTTGGGAAATCTAAATTTGAAAGGGTGCATGCAGCACAAGAAGTCTCCCATATTTTAGGACTTTTAGCCTAGTGAAGAGCTACAGTTAGCCCATAGTGGCTCTGACAGTTTTATTACCTGAAGAACCAGGAGCCAAAATAAAAAGAAACTAAGATACTCAGATTTGATCTCAAAGAGGAGAAAACAAATTTTTACATATATGAAATCAGCCTGAATCTTTTCATGACCTCGGACTAAGGTCATCAATGCACATAGCAAAATAACAGTCCAGCTAAAAGTAAAAGAAAGAGAAAGGAGGAGAGAGAGAGAAAAAGAAATTCGAAAGACAGACAATGAAATTTAAGCATTGGTTCAAAAAAAACATAATAGGCAATCTAAATCCTATCAAACTGACTACCTATTTTAAAAAGTAAATCAAGAGACTGGCAGGTGGCATGGTGGTTAAAGGTGCTAAACTCCCACACGGACAACTGCAGCTCAAGTCCCGGCCCTGGCGGCTTGCTTTCTCACTTTCCTTCTCTCTCTCTCACATCTCTCTCTCTCTTTCTCTCTCTCTCTCTCACACACACACACACACACACACACACACACACACACACACACACACACACACACACTGTCCCTCTCTGGTCAAATTAAAATCAACAAATAAAGTTAAATAAAATAATTCTTCAAAAAAAAATCAATTTCTTCAAAATAACATAATTTACTTTCCACAAACAATAACCATAATTATCTAGGAGATAATTCAATTTACTAAATTTATAAAGAATCACGTGTTAATCTTTTCAACAATAAAAGACAAGCAATGAAGGTCAATCCCAAAATGACCCAGACACTAGAATTAGCTAGCAGAAAAGCATTTTTTAAAAATAATTATTTTATTTTATTCATGTCACCATTATTATTATAATTTGACAAGAGAGAAACACAGACAAAGAGAAAGAGAAGAGAGGGAAAGTGAGAAAACAAGCCACCAAGTCTGGAACTTGAACCACGGTCGGCCACATGGGAATTCAGTACACTTAATCACCAAGCTGCCTGCTGGCCTCACAGAAAAGAATTCTAAAATATATATTATAACTAAGTTCCATGTTTTAATAAAAACATAACTATAATAAATGAAATAAGAAATCCTGACAAAGGGAAAAACTCCTATAAAAAAAACTATTGGGGCCAGCAGGTGGCGTGGTGGGTAAGGCACTGGAATTCCCACATGGTAGACCACATTTTGAGTCCTGTACGTAGTGGTTTGCTTTTGATCCCTCTCTGTGTCTTTCTCTTGCAACATTCATGTGAAACAAGGTAATAATATATAAAATAAAATAATTATTTTTTTTTTAAAAAACTATTATAATAAAAATTCTTGATACAGCCACAAAGACAGCAGACCTCTGTTAATACTGGAACCATATAGGAAGACTAGGTTTGAATCCCTGGTTGAATGCCACAACCCTGGCTGACCTCTAGTCAGAGAAGTGACTATGGCATTAGGAGACCCTGTGGAACCTGCCTGTCGTTCTCTCTCTCAATAAACCTTAAAAGTTCTAAGCTGAAAACTAGACTATGTTAAGTGAAAAATTCACTTTACAGACTTAACAATGAAGTTGAGATAATAAAGAAAAAAACTCAGGGCCAGCAGGTGGTGTGGAGGTTAAGGCAGTGGGATCCCACATGGCAGTTCAAGTTCTGGACTGGTGGCTTGAAAAACACATGAGGCACATGTGTATGCATGCCTCAAATTCTGAGAAAATGGAGAAGGGACTGCACTTTAGCCATACCCCTGGGGGATGATCTCTCACTTTCCCTCTCTGTCTCAGAAAAGACTCAGATAACTTTAGGCTACAACAATAGATGGTATCTACTCTGACAAAGGAAGAGAATACAGAGTGAAAAAAAAAAAAAGTGAATAGGGTTTACAGGGCCTACTGGACAGTGTCAATAGGTCTTTTAACTCAAGGGGACTTCAAAAAAAAATGTAGAAAAAGTAAAGTAAAGCATAAAAGTAAGAAAACACAAACTTTATTTCTCAACCTAAGGTCCATCAACTTCAAGACATATTCCTATATAACAATAATAACCATTTCAGTCTATCCCTAAAGGAAAGGACTAAGCGATCTGGGAATTTAATCATGTCAATATAGTCTTTTTTACATTATTAACTGAGAAAATATGGGTAACCTTTAAAGATTTCTTAAGAAAGACTAGCAAACAAAAAGAAGTCAGAACAACAACCAAAAAGTCAGAATGAGTCAAATCAGAACTGTAGGTGAATGCCTAATTATTTCCCACTGAAACTCTTACAAAACTGCCCTTATGTGATGAGAGGAATTAGCAGCGGCACTGTCAATATGGAGAACTCTGATGAAGCTCTTTCTTGAGCATTTTTCTGCTAAAGCTTCAGCTAACTTTCTCAAATAAGCAGATGTTATCCTGAGGCTCTCCAAAAAGTCAATCAACTGCTTTGAGCATCCAAAAATATTGTGGCCATGATCTTTGCTCTTGACCAGTCCACCAGTCCACTTTCGCTTTGACTGGACCACTTCGCCTCTTGGTAGCCATTGTTCTGTGTTTTCTCTCAATTTATAGTCCTACTGGTAATGTGTCATCTCCTGTTACAGTTCTTCGAAGAAATTATTCAGGATCTTAATCCCACTTGTTTAAAAATTCCACTGAATGTCCTGCTCACCTGCAGCTGATCTGGGCACAACAGTTTTGGTACCCATCAAGGAGAAAGCTTGTTCAAGTTTAATTTTTCAGTCAATATTGTATAAACTGAGCCAGTGGGGATTATTTATGGTGTTTCTGCTGTTAATCATCAATCCTCTTCAATTAGGGCACCAAAAAAAAAATAATAATAACTTTTTCCTCAAAATTTCATGTGGATGGTTTGCCCCTGCAGATGTCATCTTTTAACATCATCTTGTCCCTTCTTAAGTTATCCATTTGTAAACTGCTGATTTCTTTGAAGCATTGTCCCCATAATTTTTCATAAACTATTAGTGATTTCGTCATTCTTCCACCCAAGCTTCACCATAAATGTGATGTCTGTTCTTGCGTCACTTGTAGCAGAATTCATGAGTTCTGATAGACGTTCTTTTCAAACTGATGTCTTATCTTAGTGCCTCAAACTAGATCCTGTTCAGACATGCTATAACAAGTTACTATGAGTTTATTTTGGTGCAAAACATTTTTGAGATCCATGCATAGTTTTTTCATAATATGCATTTTCCATGAACTTTTTGAAGACCCCTCGTATGCATAACTGAAGGCCTGGAAAAAGGAGAGGAGAGAGAAAGAATGAGGCAGGAAAGAAAATTTTAAAGAAAAAACAAGGGGACTTCAAAAAGGTCGTGGAAAAATGGAATTAAAGCACAAGTTTATTTGGATGCAAAAAAATTTGTTTAAATCCCTGCAGGCTTATCATCATACACATTTCCATGAGCTTTCTGAAGACCCCTCATAATGGCCGAAATTTTCCTCCAGTCAAAGAAAGACAAATTTACAGATGCAGGAAGCTCAGCAAAACCCTAAGTTTCACAAACTGCCTGCTGAAAAGCAAGCAGAGAGGGAAGTCTGGAAGCAGCCAAAAGAAAATGACACATCACATTAAGGACAATGACAGGATAAATGACAGATTTTGCATCCTAAGTAAAGCAGCTTAAAAAAGTAAAACATCTTTAAAATGCCGAAAAAAAGAACTGTCAAGACAAAATTCCTCTCATCAACTAAAATATTCTTCAAAAATGAAAGTAAAATAGATATTTTCAAGTGAACAGCAATCATTACCAGCAGACATGTACTGAAAGGCTAAAGGAATATTTCAGAATTAAGAGAAATGATAAGAACAAACTCCAATCTTTGGGATGCAACAAAGAACACTACAAATAGTAAATACAAACCTCTTAAACTCTTAAATGTACATGTGATTTTTGAAAGCAAACAACTTTATTATCTTCTGGGTTCTATAATACATAAAACTAAATATGACAATACCAGAATTGATGGGGGACAGAGGTAATGTGAAACTCAGAGGTTCCAAGATTTATTTATTTCACAAATAGCAGCAGAAAATTAACTATTAAGTGGTATACTACATAAATAGACTCGAAAATGGTAAAGTCTATTTACTTTTTATTTTTTATCCTTTTATTATATATTGTTTGCTGGATGAACATCAAGACTAATTAAGTTAGACTCTTCCCTGATACCATTCCTAAAAATAATTTTTAATGTATCACAGACTTAAATGTAAGAGATAAAACTATAAAACTCTTTAAAAGAAAAAAAAGAGGGGGTCGGCAGGTGGTGTGATGGTTAAGGTACTGGACTCTCATATGGATGACTACAATTCGAGTACCAGACTTAACAGTTATCTCTCTCCCTTTCTCTCTCTTGTCTAACTTAAAAAATAATGATAATGAATAAAACTTAAAAAAAAAAAAAAGGGAGAATAAGTTTTCAAGACTTGAACTATGTTTTGGGTTTTTTTGTTTGTTTTTTGGAGAGGTTTTATGCTATAGGGCACGTGCGCTCGCCAGACAGACAGAGAGAAACAGAGAGACAGAAAGTGAGAAATCACTCCCCAGGGGGGATGGTCACGCCGCAATCCCTTCTCCTCCATTCTCCTCTTGGGATCTTGGGCACGCACGCACACGCGTCCGGCGTGAGTTTTAAGCCACCGGGTCCGGGACGCGAACTGCGGTCGACTACGTGGGAGTCCAGCGACATAGCCATTACGCTAACTGCTGGTTCCCTGAACAATGTTTTTTTTAAGAATTATTTTATTTAACTTTATTTATTATTGTTACTATTATTTTAATATTTCCAGAGAGAGAGAGAGACAGGGGAAGGGGGGAGTGAAAAAGCAAACATTCAGATCCAAGACTCAAATCACGGTCAGCCATGCGGGAGTCAACCACCCTTAACCACAATGCCACCTGTCGGCCCCAAACAATGGTTTCTTAAACACAACATCTAAAGCAAAGACAGCAAAAAATTAAAACAGGAAATAACCTAGAATTTATCAAAAGTGAAAACTGTGCTTTGAATAATACCATTAAAAAGTAAAAGGGGGGACAGTAAAAGGGGGGACCAGCAGTTAGTGTAATGGCTATGTCACTGGACTCCCACGTAGTCGACCGCGGTTCGTGTCCCAGACCCGGTGGCTTACAACTCACGCCGGGCACGCGTGTGTGAGTGCCCAAGATCCCGAGAGGAGAATGGAGGAGAAGGGATTGCGGCGTGGCCATCCCCCCTGGGGGGTGATTTCTCGCTTTCTGTCTCTCTGTTTCTTTCTGTCTGTCTGGAGAGCGCATGTGCCCTATAGCAAAAATGTCTCAGAAAAAAAGTAAAAGGGATAGGGGGCTGGCAGGTGGTGTGGTAGTTAAGTGTGCTGGGTGCTAGACTCCCACATGTCTGACTGAGGTTTCAGTCCCAGACCTGGCAGTTTGCTTTCTCTCTCACTCTCCCTCTCTGGTCAAATTAAAAATAAATAAGTAAATAAACAAAGTCAAATAAAATAATTCTTTATTTAATAAAAAAAAGTAGAAGGATGAGCAGACGGCATATATATTACATCATTAGACTCCCACTGTAGTCAATTCTGGTTTGAGTCCCGGACCCTGCAGCTTAAAAACTTATGCCAGGCACATGTGAGTGCATGGTCAAAATCCAGAGAGGAGAACGAAGGAGAAGGGACTGCAGCATGGTCATTCTCCCTAAGGGATGACTTCTCACTTCCTATCACTCTGTCTCTGTCTCTCTGCCTCCCCCACCCCCCCAAAAAAAGACCCTCTCCTAAATAAATAGATAAATAACAAGTAAAAGAGGGGGCCAACAAATGGCATAGTAGTTAAGGCTCTGAACTCCCAGAGCCTGCAGTTCAAGTCCCAGACCTGGCAGCTTGTTTTCTCACTTTCTCTCTCTGTGTCCATCTCTCTGGTGACCTTATGTACCCTATAGCAAAATTTAAAAAGGAATAACAGTAATAAATAAAAGTAATTTTATTTTTGAGAGAGAGAGATTTTTGCTATAGGCACATATGCTCACCAGAGAGAGACAAAGGGGGAAAGTGAGGGGATGGTCAAACTGCAATCTTTTCTCCTCCATTCTGCTCTTCGGATGCTGGACATGCATTGCACATGCACATGCACCAAACACGATTTTTTAATCTTTTCTTTTATTAAGAGAGAGAGATTTTTGCTATAAGGTATGCGCACTTGCTAGAGAGACAGTAAACGAGAAATCACCCCTAGGGGATGGCCATGTCACAATCCTCTCCCTTCCATTTTCCTCATGGGATTTTGGGTACGCACACACGCACCCATCCTGAGTCTTAAGCCTCCAGGTCCAGGACTCAAGCCATGGTCAACAACATAGCAGTCCAGTGATATAACCATTACACCACCTGCTGGTCGAACACACATCTCCCCACCTCAGCCACGAGGTCTGAGATTAAAAGTAAAAAGCTGGCCGGGACCAGCAGTTAGTGCAATTGCTATGTCGCTGGACGACTTCCATGTAGTCGACCGTGGTTCGAGTCCCAGACCCGGTGGCTTAAACTTATGCCAGGAGGATGTGAGTGTGTGCCCAAGATCCCAAGAGGAGAATGGAGAAGAGATTTCCACATTGCCATCCCCCCGGGGGGTGATTTCTCACTTTCTATCTCTCTGTCTCTCTCTGTCTTTCTGGTGAGCGCATGCGCCCTATAGCAAAAACCTCTCAAAAAAAAAAAAAAACTAAAAAGTTGGCCCTGTGGGATCCACCTGGCTTAATTGCCACACCATCTGTTGGCCCAACGTTATTAGACATTAAGAAAAAATAAAAATAGGGGCCAGCAGGTGGTATAGTGGTTAAGGTACTGGACTCCCACATGGCCAACCATGGTTCACGTCCCAGACCTGGTGGCCTTTTTTCTAACTTTCTCTCTCTGTCTCTCGCTGATCACATTAAAAATAAATAAATTGGGACCAAAAGATGATGTAGCGATTATGTCGCTGGACTCCCATGTAGCATATTACTGTTCGAGTCCCAGAACCAGCAGCTTAAAACTCATACTGGGAGTATGTGCATGCATACCGAAAATCCCTAGAGGAGAATGGAAGAGAAGGAATTGCAGCGTAGGCATCCCCCCTCGGGAGTGATTTCCCGTTTTCTGTCTCTCCAGCAAGTACATGTGCCCTACAGCAAAAATCTCTCAAAATAAAAATAAAATAAAATAAAATAAAATAAGGATCACAGATGGCAGGATGGTTAAGGTGCTGGATTCTCACATGGCCGACTACAGTTCGAGTTCCAAACCTGGAAGCTTCTTTCTAACTTTCCTTCTCTCCAGTCTTTTTCTAGTCAAATTAAAAAATAATACTAAGTAATATTAAACAGTAACAACAAAAAGGGGGGAGGGGGAGAGGGCAACCACTAAATAAGTTTCAAAAAATAAACAAAATTAATTAATTCTAAGAAAAAGAAAATAAATACCACAATGTAACACCACTTCATACCCAGTAGGATAGCTAAAACAAAAAGCCAAACAAGGGGCCAGCAGATGGTATAGTGGCTAAGGTACTGGACTCCCACATTACTGACTGTGGTTCGAGTTCTGGACCCAACAGCTTGAAATTCACATCAGATGAGTGTGCATGCATGCCCAAAATCCCAAGAGGAGAATGAAGAAAAAGGAATTGCAGCATGGCCAACCCCCAGGGGGTGATTTCTCATTTTCTTTTTCTCTGTCTCTCTGGCAAGGTACACACAACCTGTAACAAAAATCTCTCCATAAATAAATAAATAAATAAATAAGACAAACAGTAACCAATGTTGACAAATATATGGAGAAATAAGAATCTTCCAATATTGCTGGTAATAATCTGAATTATTAAACAGCCTCTTTGGCAGTTTCTCAAAAAATGAGAGTTGCCATAGTGATCAAAAATACCATACTCAAGGGAACCAGCAGTTAGCGTAATGGCTATGTCGCTGGACTCCCACGTAGTCGACCGCGGTTCACATCCTGGATCCGGTGGCTTAAAACTCACGCCGGGCACGTGTGCATGTATGCCCAAGATCCCGAGAGGAGAATGGAGGAGAAGGGACTGCGGCGTGACCATCCCCCCTGGGGGGTGATTTCTCGCTTTCTGTCTCTCTGTCTCTCTGTCTGTCTGGCGAGCGCACGCGCCCTATAGTGAAAAAAAACTCTCAAAAAAAAAAAAAATACTATACTCAAGAAAATTGAAAACAGATGCCTATAAAATTTATACACAAATGTTCATAACACCATTATTCATAACAACCCCAAAGTAGATATAATCTGAATGTCCATAAACTTGTGAATGAGTGAATGAATTTGCTATATATCCACACAATGGAATATTACTTGATAATTAAAAGGAATGAAACTGTAAATACTACAACAAAGATGAATCTTAAAAACATTACACTATGGGAAAGAAGTCATGAATAAAACACTACATATGATTCCATTTATATGAAATGTCTAATATACACAAATTTACAGAGAGAGAGAGAGAGTACATTACAAGTTGCTAGGAGAGAGGAGAAGGGTGATGGATGACTGTTACTAGGCCAGAGCTTATTTCTGAAAACACTAAAATATTTCAAAATAAATTGTAATGGTTGTACAATACTGTGAGTATTTTACTAAAAACAATTCAATTGTGCACTTTAAATAGATGAACTATACAGTATTCAAGCTATGCATCATTAAAGTAGTTCTAAAATATATTAAAAATAAAAAAAGTGAGGCCGGCAGGTGGTGTGCTAGTTAAGGCACTGGACTCTCACATAGCCCATTGCGGCTCGAGTCCCAGAGCTGACAGCTTGCTTTTTCATTTTCCCTCTCTCTGTCTCTGTTTCTCTCTGGTCAAATAAAATAAAAATATAAATAAATAAATTATTATTTAAAAGAAAAAAGAGACAAAATTTAATAAGGTTGACTGCAACCCAACCATATTAATACATTAAATATTGAGACTAAACTTAGTAAGTCTAGAGTGTGTCAGCATAGATACAAAAATTAAGGGACCAGCAGGTGGCATGGCAATTAGACTGCTCAACTCCCACAAAGCCAACTATGGTTCAAATCCTAGACATGGCAGCTTGAAAATCACCGGGTGCGTGTGCATGTGTGCTCAAAATCCCAGGAGAATAAGGGAGAAAGGCCATCCCTACTGAAGGCTGATTTCTCACTTTCCCTGTCTTTTTCCCATAAGTGCATTTGCCCTGGGATGAAAACCTTTAAAACAATAAATCAGACAACATGGCAAAGAAATTAAAAAAAAAAAAATTTTAAGCCCAAACATGTGTTAGTAAGAGACACTTAAATAAAGACAAATACAGAGTAAATATGAATGATTGGGGGACTAGCATTGGCATAATGGTTATGTCACTGGACTCCCACGTAGTTAACTACAGATCAAGTCCTGGACTCAGCTGCTTAAAACTCACGCCAGAGCGGCTAGCAGGTGGAGTGGTAGTTAAGAGTGCTAGACTCCCACATAGCTGACTACAGTTCAAGTCTCGAACCAAGCAACTTGCTTTCTCACTTTCTTTCTCTTTCTCTGGCTCTGTCTCTGTCTCTCCCCCTCTCACTCACTCTGTCCCCCTCTAGTTAAATTATAATAAATAAATGAATGAAAAAATATAGTTAAATAAAACAATTCTTTAAAAAAAAAAAAAAAAAAAAAAAAAACCTCACACCAGGTGCGTGTGTGTGCATTCCCTAAATCCCGAGAGGAGCCTGAAGGAAAAGGGATTGAGACTTGGCCATCCCCCCGGGGAGTGAGTTCTTACTTTGTTTCTCTGTCTGTCTGTCTGTCTGTCTGTCTGTCTCTCTCTCTCTCTCTCTCTCTCTCTGTCTCCAGCAAGCACATGTGTCCTGTAGCAAAAACTTCTCTATAAAAAAATAAATAAATGAACGACTGGGTCAGCAGATGGCATGATGATTAAGGTGCCAGACTCCCACCTGGCCGACCACAGTTCATCCCAGATCTGGCAGCTTACTTTCTCACTTTTTCTCTCTCTGGCTCTTTCTCTGGGGAGCACCCCTGCTCTGTAGCAAATTAAAAACTAATAATAATGGGGATCAGCAGGTGGGATGGTGATTAAGGTGCTGGAATTCCACATGGTCAACCATGGTTCAAGTCCAGAACCATACTCTATAGCAAATTAAAATGTAATAATAATAAATAAAATAAATAATTCTTTCTAAAAAATAATAAAATGAAATAATTCTTAAAAATAGCAAAGAAAATGGATTAATGCAGTAGCATAAGACAGGGAGTGGTTACATAATAGAGTAAAACATTTCCTAATCATTAAGAGTCAAATAAGAAGACATAATAAGCATAAATGTGTACACCTAATAATAAAGCTTCAAAATAAATGAAGCACAATATAGCTCAAGGGATAATAATTCCTCAAACATAGTAAGATATTTTAATATCCCTATCTCTGTAATTAATAGAACTATAAAAGTCAATAAAACACAAATAGTAACTATTTCAGATTGGCTAACC
>NW_006159518.1:2341331-2352484 GCF_000334495.1 Tupaia belangeri chinensis | reverse complement strand
ATGAAGATGACTTTTAATTCTCAAAAAAAAAAAAAGACAGGTATCATATAGAGTATGTTCCCTAAGCACATTAGCAAAAAATTGTAAAACTGTGCCAGCAGAAGGCATGGAGGTTAAGGCATTAGATCCCATATGGCCAATTTTGCCATTCGAGTCCTAGACCTGGACTTTAAAATCATGACGGGTTATGTGTGCATGTGTGCCCAACGTTCTGAGAAGAGAATAGAGGAGAAAGGACTGCAGTGTGGCACCACTGGGGGGTGATTTTGTTTTCTTTCTTTCTTTTTTTTTTTTTTGAGAGGTTTTTATTTTTTGCTATAGGGCGCGTGCGCCCGCCAGAGGTGAACGGCCACGCCGCATCCCCTTCCTCCTCCATTCTCCTCCTGGGATCTTGGGCACGCACGCACACGCGCCCGACTTGAGTTTAAGCCGCCAGGTCCAGGACTTGAACCACGGTCGACTACGTAGGAGTCCAGCGACATAGCCATTATGCTAACTGCTGATCCCAATGGGGGGTGATTTCTCACTTTTCCTGTATCTCTCTCTGTCTCTTTCTCATGAGCACACATGCCCTACAGCAAAACTTATATGTGTGTGTGTGTGTGTGTGTGTGTGTGTATATATATATATACACACAAATTAATGTCCTAAAGTTAAACCTAAGCAGCCTAACGAAACGGCAAAGTAAACCCAAATTAAGAAAAAAAATAGGAAGTAGCAAAAAAATAAAGAGCAAAAAGATAATAATAATAAATAGAGGCATGCTGGTTGAAGCACTGGACTCCCCACATGACCCCCTATGGTTCGACTCCTGGACTTGGATACTTGCTTCCTCAATTATCAATCTCTCTCTCTCTGGTGAGCACATGTGCACTATAGCAAAATGTAAAATATTTAATAATAAGAAGAAATTAAGTAACTTTTTAAAAATAAGTAGAAAAGTAACAGTAGAGAAAATGTCAAGTCAAACCTTGTTTTTCTTTTTTAACTGTGGGAAGAAGGCAGAGGGGCAGGTCCACATCCCAGAGAAAGGAAAAGAGAGAAAGGGAGAAAGAACACTAGATGGGGCATGGTCGCACCACAAACCCTTCTCAGTTTCTCCATCCTCTTAGGATTTGAGGGAAACACAAGCCCGGCATGGTTTTCCAAGTCATCAGATCTGGATGTGAACCACGAAGTTAGCCATGTGAGATGTGGTTCCCTTAATGATCAGGCCACAGGGCCAGCAGCAAAGCTGGTTTCTCTAAAAGATCAACAAAGCTGATAAAGCTATAAGGTTAACTGATTTAAAAAGAAAAAAAGGGAGACCAGGAAAAACAAAACGCAATCCATCTGGTGGTGTTTCAGGTCAGTGTGCCCAGGAGTAGGGTAGGAGGATGGCACAGAGGAGAGTGTTCCTGGATCTGAGCATAAGACTGAAAAAGAAGGGGATCTAAAGACACACTGTGGACAGAAATTAGAGATTTGAGAGGGAGTTTTACATTTGGAAACCCAGAGAAGAGAGTGTGGAATGGAAGAAACTGAGAGGGGTGAGCTGAGGAGGGAGCTCTAAGGAAGGGTACAGACTGTGCTTGGTGGGTATGTCTTTGATAGGAAGACGCCTAGACCTAGGAGAGTAGAGTTGAAGAATAAGCCGGTCTGGGTCTGGGAGTATCCCCAGCATCTGACTAGTGGAGAGACAATGAGGTCTCAAGGAGATGCCTTTGTATTAGGGACTCTTACGGTCCTGGAGCCAGTGTGTGAATATCTTTCTTTCTTTGAGATTCCCGGACCTTAAGGGGACTCTTAGGAATAAGGCCTGTGGATTACACGGATGAGGCTTTAAACTGCAAGGCTTCTGTACCACTGGTGGGAGCTTCTGGATTCGAAGAGATGCTTCGGGGCTACTGGGTCCTCCAGGCTCTGAGCAACCTCTGCACACATTACTGAGTGGCATTAATCCCTGGCTCTACTTTTGCTCCACTGCTGTCCCAGATGACCCTCTACCTCATATTGCCTTTGGCCATGTTCTGGACTACTGAATGGTTTGAGGACCATGTCATACAGTACAAGGTACAGGGAGTTGTTGCCAGGTTCATTCCAGGAGACAGATGAGAGTACGGGATACTAACCTGCTGAAGACCAATATCTTTCTCCCATGAAAATAAAAAATAGAAGAATAAAAAGGAAGAGTAGTACCAACCAGAATTTTAACCTAAATAGACAGGAAGCAGTTGTACTTTTCTATAATCCCACCTTATTGGGAAGCTGGGCAAAAAGATCAAAACATGGAGACGCTATTAAAAGTGTCTATCTTGGGGCTGGCAGGTGATGTGGGGGTTGAGAAGCTAGACTCCGACATGGCCAAACATGGTTCAAGTCCCAGACTTGGCAGCTCAAACATCACAATGGATAGGTAAATAAATAAATGTTTTCTGAAAAATTTTAAAAGAAAAAAATAGTGTCTATCTTGAGAGGACAGACTGACAAAGCAGTACAGCACAACATTCTCCAAGGCTGATCCATGTAGAAAGATCCCAGGGCCTTATCAAGAAACTTCCCTGAATATGCCAAGATGCACATGTCCATGATGTGGAGCTGGATGAACCAAGACCCTGGTGGAATGCATATGCTCACTCTTACTTGTTCTCTCTTTTCTTGTTCATAAATATTAAACCTATTTTAAAATGCCTATCTCTGTCTCTTCCCCCTTCTGTCTTTTCTTTCTTTTTCTTCCCTCTAACATAAAAAAAAATAAAAAACACAAATTATAAATATCAGAAATAAGGGACCAGCAGCTGGCATAATGGCTATGTCGCTGGACTCTCATATAGTTGACTGCCGTTCGAGTCCTGGACCCGATGGCTTAAACTCACACCGGGCGTGTGTGCCTGCATGCCCAAGATCCCGAAAGAATGGAGGAGAAGGGATTGTGGTGTAGCCATCTCTCCTTGGGGGTGATTTCTCACTTTCTGTCTCTGTCCTTCTGGTAAGCGCACATGCCCTATAATAAAAAACCTCTCATAAATAAATAAATAAATTTTTTAAATATCAGAAATAAAAACGGAACTACCACTAGAAAACCATACAGAAATTTAATTGGCAAAAATTTATTGTTAAAAACTATGGGGTGGGACAGACAGCTCCATGGCTCCTGCGATCTAGCCATTTGGGGAGAAAGGAAGATGTCCCACTGATAACTGGGCCTCCAGCATCCAAAACTCGCGTGGTAGGAAGATCCCTTTCAAGTCTCCTGTCTCTATCTGCCTTTGTCTCTCTCTACGTCTGTCTCTGTCCTCTCTCTCGCTCTTGCTCTCTCTTTTTTTAATTTTTTTACTTTTTAGAATTTTTTTAAGGAGAGGCATTTTACAGGGCCCTTTGGCCCCTCCTACCTAGCGCTTTATCTTGTTAATAATCCCCTCTCCTCCTCCCAGAACAGCCCTTCTTCAAGAGGCAGCCAGCTCCATGGCTCCTGTGATCTAGCCATTTGGGGAGAAAGGAAGATGTCCCACTGATAACTGGGCCTCCAGCATCCAGAACTCGCGTGGTAGGAAGATCCCTTTCAAGTCTCCTGTCTCTATCTGCCTTTGTCTCTCTCTACGTCTGTCTCTGTCCTCTCTCTCGCTCTCGCTCTCTCTTTTTTTTTATTTTTTTACTTTTTAGAATTTTTTTAAGGAGAGGCATTTTACAGGGCCCTTTGGCCCGGGAAGAAACATCCACCAGATGACTAGAAATCGCTGCAGGACCACAAGAAATATGGGGAAGCAGGAAAATACCTCTCCCACAAGGGAAAAGGATAGCTCCTCTTTACCCACACACAGTTCAATGGAAATCATGGAAATGTCTGATAAAGAATTCAGAACATTCATAATGGCAAAGCTAACAGAGATGGAAGAGAAGAGAGACAAGGAACTGCTGAAGAGGAAGGAGAAAGGAGTTGAAGAGTTCCAGGAGGTGAGGAAATTCATGCTAGATCTAAAAGAGGAATTTCACACTTTACAAAAGAATCAGATGGAACTGTTAGAGATGAAGGCTATAATACAAGAAGTCAAAATCTCCCTTGAAAGTATTAAAAGCAGACTAGATCATACAGAAAATAGAATCTCTAATGTAGAAGAGAAAATGGTTGGCCTAGAAAAATCCACCGCGAAGACTGAGAAAATGGCCCAAAAATTTGAGAATAATATGCGAGAAGTACTAGATACCATCAAACGTCCAAACATCCGGATAATAGGCATCCCAGAAGGTGAAGAGACTCATAAGGGCATTGATAATCTATTCCATGAAATCTTACAAGAAAATTTTCCAAACCTGGAGAGGCACTCAAAGATTCAGTCCCAAGAAATACAGAGGACCCCAAATAGAATCAACCCAAGAAGATCTTCTCCAAGACACATTATAGCCAGATTGACCAAAACCACAGACAAAGACAAGATACTAAGACTGGCAAGAGAAAAAAGGCAAGTTACCTACAAAGGGTATCCCATCAGACTAACGGCAGACCTCTCATCGGAAACAATGAGAGCGAGGAGAGAATGGGAAAATGTATTCAAAGTATTAAGGGAAAAGCAATTTCAACCGAGAATTCTGTACCCAGCAAGGTTATCGTTCATTTGGGAAGAAAAGACACGAACTTTCCCAGATAAACAAAACCTGAAAGAATTTACCAGCACCAGACCGGATCTCCAAGAAGTTCTTAAGGGAGTGCTATGTCAGTAAAATTAAATGCAGACACACAGAAATAAGAGTTCAGAAACTAAGAAAATGGGCAACTTAATTGTAGGGCCAAAAGCTGGAGTTGAGTATTACATCCCAGATTTCAATCTGGAACATCGAACCTCAACAGATACAGAAGAAAGATTAAGTACATGAGACTGAACTGATGAAACAGTATTCTACGACTTGACTAAAATATTGCTGCTTTTCTTCTAAGCTTTGTTGTCTGGTTTTAAGGACTTTTGTCCTGTCTTCAGCTATCAATAGATTCATGTTCCGACTATTTGAACAGAATACTAACCTGTTTCTAGGCTTTAAGTTTCAAAGAAATATCCTTACCAGTTCAAAACTGCTTTTCTTGAAACCATCGGCTGATCTTGCTATTGAAAGTAGTTAGATTACTTATGATATTGTGTGACCAACGAAATGTTGGGGGAAAAGGGATTGAAGACAACTGTAGACAGCAGAGATAGTGTAATAAGAGAGTGGAATAGGGCAGAGGGCTAGACATGGGGTAAAAAAACATATATATGAAAGTAGAAATGGAATATTATGGATGATAACATGCATTATTAAGCCACTATATAGTATATTCTAGATGGGAAACCACATTTAGAATGTTGTGATGATGCTCAGGGAATGAATGTAAATTAATAAAAAAAAAAAATTTTCAGAAGAAAAAAAAAAAAGGCATTAGAAATACCTATTTGATGACTGCAGTTAAGCTATATAGCCCTAGTTAGGTGCTACTTTACAGTATGTTCATTCTATTCACTGAGGTTTATGCCTAAAGTCAGTCTTGTGTTCATGGATATGTACATATCAGCTGTGCTTGCTATTGAAAATATTTAGATTTATTAAGATATTTAGTGAAACAATAAAATGGGGGAGGCATAGAAAGCAACAATAGATACCAGACACAGTGTGGGAGGAGGGTGGGAGATGGCAGAGGGTGAGATAGGGAATCAAGGATGGGAAAAAAGGCAAAATATACAGAAAACAAGAAATGGAAAATGATTTGTTGACAATAACACATATGTTGATGTGCTTGATTGAGCCAATATACAGTGTATTCTCAATGGAAAAATCTCATTTTGTATGCTATAATGATGTACAGTGAATGAATGTAAATAAAAAAAATAGTGGTTAAGGTGCTGGACTCCCATATGGCTGACTACGGTTCAAGTCCTGGACCTGGCAGTTTTCTCTCACTCTCTCTTTGTATCTTTCTGGGCAAAGTAAATAATAATAATAATGATAAACAAAATTAAATAATTCTGGGGCCAGCAGGTGGCAAGGTGGTAAAGCACTGGATATTCCCACATGGCCAACCATGGTTCAAATCCCAGACCTCTCACTTTCCCTCTCTCTGTGTGTCTGTCTCTAGTCAAATTAAAATAAATGAATAAATAAAAATTAAATAAATAGTTCTTTAAAAAAAAAAAAACTTTATGCTAATCAGTTCAACAGCTTAAAGAAAGTAAAAAAAATTCCAGGCCAGCTCTGTGATACAGCAATGTTACAGAAACGCCAGATCCCAACCGGACCGCTATGTGGGCCATGCAAAGACAGATGCTCACACACTGGCTTTAGCACCATACAAGCTCCTAATAAAAAGACATCTCCTTGAAACCTCATTACCTACCCCAGTCAGATGCTAGGAGCACTCCCAAACCCAGATGGCCTTATTCTTCAATTCTACTCTCCGAAGTCTAGGAGTCTCCCTACTAAAGACACACATCCATCAATCAGGATTTGTACCCTTCCTTCTTAGGGTTCCCTCCTCAAGGATTCAATCATGATTCAAATCCCCATCCCAGGCCGCATGAGACATGCAAAGCATGCTTATACATGCCTAGGATCTGCTGGGTTAGAAGATGGTGGCATGACCAGATCCAGAAGGGTGCACATTGCTCTCTTACCTTCTCAGGTGTACACGCTGTTATGAAGTGAGAAAAATGGGGAGAGGAAGGAAGGAAGAGAAGAGAGGGAGACAGGAATAAACAGAGAAATGATTCCTCAAGGGGCCAGCAGGTGGCTTTATGGTTAAGGGTGCTCGACTTTCACATGGTGGACAACGGGTCATGTCCTGGAACTGACGGCTTGCTTTCTCACTTTCTCTCTTTATATCTCTCCCTCTCACTTTGTCCCTATCTGGTCAAATTAAAATAAATAAAGAAATAAAATAAAGTTAAATAACAACAATTCTTTCTTTTTTTTTTTTTTTGAGAGGTTTTTGCTATAGGGCGCATGCGCTCACCAGAAAGAGAAAGAGAGACAGAGAGAGAGAAAGCAAGAAATCACCCCCCAGGGGGATGGCCACGCCCCAATCCCTTCTCCTCCATTCTCCTCTCAGGATCTTGGGCACGCACGCACACACACCCAGCATGAGTTTAAGCCACCGGGTCTGCGACTCCAACCGCGGTCGACTATGTGGGAGTCCAGTGACATAGCTATTACGCTAACTGCTGGTCCCTCAAGTGTGATTTTTCAGGCCACTAGTCTGGGACTCAAACCCCAAAGCCAGTTATGAGGAATCAAACAACTTAGTCTCCATGCCACCTGCTGGCTTTACCAAAAACTTTTAGAGGAAATAAAGGAAGTTCCTGCATACCTTCGGGATTAGGCAAAAGTACCTTAGTTCACAGTAAGCATTAACTATTAAAGGAAAACACTGATACACTATACTCTGTCCAATTTAAATACTGATCCTCAACGAAAGACACAGATAAAACATTAAATAGGGGGCCAGCAGGTGGCATAGTGGTTAAGGCACTGGACTCTCACAGGGCAGAGACTGCAGTTAAGAGTTCTAGTTCCGAACCCAGTGGCTTGAAACTCACAGGCCAGGTGTGTGTGTGCCCAAAATCCCGGAAAAAGAATGGAGAACGGACTGAGGCGTGACCATCCCCCAGAAGGTGATTTCTCGTTTTATTTCTCTGTCTCTCTCTCTCTCTCTGGAGAGAATACATGCCCTATAGCAAAAATCTCTCTCTAAAAGAGAGAAAAAGTGTAAATTTAAGGGGCCAGCAGGTGTGATGGTGGTTAGGAGGCTGAATTCCCACATGGCCCACCGTGGTTCAAGTCCCAGATCCCAGTGCCTTCGAGTCTTTGTAAATGAGAGACAAATATACTTGTAATTAGAGCCACAAAAGAGAATAAAGAGAAAAAAAAATACTGATCAAGAATTACTCATATATGATGAAATATACACACATACCAAGGCACTCTGACAAACACAAACTACTAGAAACCTGAACTAAGAGAAACCATGATCAAATGAACTAAAACCAGAAATAAAGGGGAAGAAAACTGTAAAGCAGCCACAGGAAAAGGTCACACATTACATACTGCAAAGTCAAAAGAGAGTTGAAACAGGAATATGAGGAAGTCTTCGGAAAATTCGTGGAGGGCTAAGCCTCTGGCAAGTAGTAAGGTATGGCACTCTAAAGGCCAACTCTCATGAGATGGTTCTGACTTTGTATCCAGAAACCTCCTTGAGGGGCTCCATGCAAGCATATCACAAGACCTAAGGCTGGCTAAGATTGGAAATGGACTGCAGCACCAGGACCCTGTAAAGGGTACTATTGTCTTCTCCCTCACAAAATAAAAGTATCTTTTTGAACAAAAAAGTATAAAAGATAACAGAAAATGTACACTATGGGCCAGGCAGTTACCATAGTGGTTAAGGCAGCTCAATAGCCAACTATGCAGTTAAATTCCAGACCTGGTGGTCTGAAAAACGGTAGAGAAATGAAGACGGGATTGTGGCATGACTACATCTCATTGGGGGTGCTTTCTGCTCCTTCTTTCTGTCTCTGGCAAACAGACAGGCAGTATGACATACATACATATATATATATATGTATACACACACACACACACACACACACACACACACACACATACATACACAGAGAGAGAGAGAGAGAGAGAGGCTGGAAATAAATAAAATGAGAAATAAATAGTTGATAAGTGCACTGGACTCCCACATGGCCAACCACAGTTCAAGTCCCAGACATAGCCACTTGCTTTCTCACTTTCTCTCTCTTTATTTATTTGTTATTTGTTATTAAAACAAATAAATAAAGTTAAATAAAATAATTATTTCAAAGAATTATAATAAAAAGGATAAAAAAAGAATGAAGTAAAAATACACTTTTAAATGCATACTGGCGGGACCAGCAGTTGATGTAATGGCTACATTGCTGGACTCCCATGTAGCTGACGACGGTTCGAGTCCCGTGCCCAGTGGCTTAAACTCACACCGGGCATGTGTGCGTGCGTGCCCAAGATCCCGAGAGGAGAATGGAGGAGAAGGGATTGTGTCGTGGCCATCTCCCCTGGGGGGTGATTTATCGCTTTCTGTCCCTCTGTCTCTGTCTTTCTGGCGAGCGCATGTTCCCTATTGCAGAAACCTTGCCAAAAGGAGAAAAACAAAAAAAAAAGATACTGGCAAAAGCGCATGTCTTTGGCAAAAATCTTTAAAAAAAAAAAAAAAAAAAAAAAAGATAACCTCTTGATCAGATTAGCACAGCCATTATTTAAAAGATTAAGTTGGGGGGATCAGCAAGGGGCGGTTGGGATGCTAAATTCTCGAAGTTGGAGTCCCTAACCTGGATGGTTGAAAAATCACACTGGGCACAGGTGCATATGTGCCCAAAATCTCAGGAGGAAAATGGAGGAGAAAGGATTGCAGTATGGCCACCCTCCTGAGGGGTGATTTCTCACTTTCCCTCTGTTTCTCTCTCGTGAGTGCATGCACCCTATGGCAAAAACCTTAAAAAACAAATTTTTAAGAATTATGTTATTTAACTTTGTTATTATTATTTTCCAGTTTGATCAGAGAGAGACAAAGAAAGAGAGGGAAAATGAGAAAGCAAGCTGCCATGTCCAGGATTCAAACTGCAGTTGGCCATGTGAGAGTTCAGTGCCTTTAACCACCATACCACCTACCAGCCACAGAACTTTTTTTAAATTTTTTTATAAATTAAATACGAAAAATACCTGAGCCGGCCCACTGACTGGTGGTGAAGAGAGCCAGATCACACATAGCTAACCACATGGTTTGAATCTCGGATCTGGTAGCTTGAAAACACATTGGGCATATGTGCAAGCATGCTCACAGTCCAACAGGACAGAGAAACGGAGGTGAAGGGATTGCAGAGGAACACACTCCACTGGAGAGTGCTTTCTCTCTCCTCCTCTGTCTGTCTCTGGAGACCTCATGTAACGTCTAACAAAGTTTAAAAAACAAATAAATTAAAAACACCTATAAACACTTACTTTCCCCTCACTATAAACACAAGAATCGAATCTATTTGAGTTGTAGACCTACATACAAAATGCGAAAAAATGGACCAATAGGTGGCTTATTGGTTAAGACACTGGACTCCCACATGGCCACCAGATCTGGAAGCTTGAAAATCACATTGGTTGTATGTGCAAATGTGCCTAAAATCCCAAGAGAAGAATGGAAAAGAAGGGACTGCGGCATGGCCATCCCTCCTGGGGGGTGATTTCTGACTTTCCCTCTTCCTGCCTCTATCTCTCCAGCAAGCATACATGCCCTATGGCAAAAATCTCAAAAAAGGAAAAAAAAAAAAAAAAAACCTAAATTACTTTAAAGAATTACATAAGGGAACCAGCAGTTAGCGTAATGGCTATATCGCTGGATTCCCACGTAGTTGACCGTGGTTCATGTCCCAGACCCGGTGGCTTAGAACTCACGTCGGGCGCGTGTGCGTGTGTGCCCAAGATCCTGAGACAAGAATAGAGGAGAAGGGATTGTGGCGTGACCATTCTCCCTGGGGGTTGATTTCTCATTTTCTGTCTCTATGTCTCTCTCTGTCTGTCTGGTGAGCGCACCTCTCTCTCTCCCCCCCTCTTTGGTCAAATTAAAAATAAGAAAATAAATAAAGTAAATAAAATAATTGCTTAAAAAGAATTAAAGTCTATTAAAAAAAAAAAAAAGAATTACATAAGAGGGGCCAGCAGGTAGTGCGGTAGTTAAGGGAGCTGGACTCCCACATGGCCAACTGTGTTTTGAGTCCCAGACCAGGCGGCTTGTTTTCTAGCTTTTTTTTTTTTCTCTCTCTCTCTCTTACTCTGTCCCTCACTAGCAGAATTAAAAGAAATAAAGTTAAAATCATTCTTAAAAAAAAAAAAAATTACAGGGGACCAGCAGTTAGCATAATGGCTATGTCGCTGGACTCCCACATAGTCGACCACGGTTCATGTCCCAGACCCGGTGGCTTAAAACTCATGCCGGGTGCGTGTGCATGCATGCCCAAGATCCTGAATGTCATGATATAAGAAAAATATGTAACTCTGAAAAAGCACTTAGCCAAAAAAAAAAATAATAATAATAAAATGCTAAAGGTACCAGCGGTTGGCATAATGACTATGCTGCTGGACTCCCATGTAGTTGACAGCAGTTCAAGTCTCAGACCGGTGGT
>NW_006159518.1:2331271-2341242 GCF_000334495.1 Tupaia belangeri chinensis | reverse complement strand
CCCCCCTGGGGGGTGACTTCTCACTTTCTGTCTGCCTCTTCTCTGCCTTTCTGGCAAGCACACGCATCCTATAGGGAAAACCTCTCCAAAAATAAATAAATAAAATGCTAAAACACTTGACTATACTTAAATTAATTTTTTGTTTTTGTTTTTGTTTTTAGTATAAAGCGCTGCACTCACTGTACAGAAACAGAAAAAGAGGGAACCAGCAGTTAGCATAATGGCTATGTCGCTGGACTCCCACGTAGTCGACCACGGTTCACGTCCCGGACCCAGTGGCTTAAAACTCATGCCGGGCGCATGTGCATGCGTGCCCAAGATCCTGAGAGGAGAATGGAGGAGAAGGGATTGCGGCGTGACCATCCCCCCTAGGGGGTGATTTCTCATTTTCTGTCTCTATGTCTCTCTCTGCCTGTCTGGCGAGTGCACGCACCCTATAGCGAAAACCTCTCAAAAAAAAAAAATAATAATAAATAAAAAAAGAAACAGAAAAAGAAAAAGTGAGCAATCCCCTTCAGAGAGGATGACAATGCTGAAATCCCCTCTCCTCCATTCTCCTCTTGGCATTTTCGGCAAGCACACATGTGCAACCAGCATGTTTTTTAAGCTGCACAGTCAATCATGTGGGATCCAGTGTCTTCACCACCACACTACCTGCTGGCCTGGCTTCTTTTCATCAAAAGAAATAATTAGAAGAATAAAAAACAAAAGATTCAAATCAGAAGTGAGAAAAATCTAAACAATACATATATACAAGAGGGACTGACTCACCATTATGAATAACTAGGAAATTGCAATGTGTACTCACAGTGATAGCACCACACATCTACCAGAATGCCTAAAGTTAAAAAGAGTAACATACTAAGCACTGAGTAAGGATGCAGAGTAGGGAGGCCACTCATATACCACTGGTAGGAGGGTACAGTGTACTAAGCACTTTTTTTTTTTTTAATTTTCTATAGGACCTGTGATTTTGCAGGTTGGGAAAGGTAAAAGGGGAGTGAAAAAATCACCTCCTGGGGGATGGCCAACAACTCAGTCTGTTCTCCTCTCAGGATGTAGGGCATGCAGGCACTTTTGCCTGGCATGATTTCCAAGCTGCTGGGTCTGAAACTATAGTCAGTCTCTATGCCTCAAACTGTAGTTTCTTTCTGTCTCAAACTGTCAGTCACTTGGGAATCCAGTGCCTTAACCACTGGCCCCACTATTTCAACTTTTTTGTTTTTGTTTTGTTTTGCACTTGTCAGAGAGAGTGAGAGAGAGAAACGGTGAGAAATCATCCCCCAGGCGGGACGGCCATGCCACAATCCCTTCTCCTCCATCCTCCTCTTGAGATTTTGGGTATACACACATGTGACCAGTATGAATTTCAACCGCCAAGTCTGGGATTCAAATCACAGTTGGCCATGAGGGAGTCCAGTACTATAACCACACCACCTGCTAGCCTCCTATTTCAACTTTCAATGCAGATTTTTCTCCCCACTAAATTGATCTTGTAATCCTTCTAGCAGCATGCCCAAAAGTTTGAATAGTAGTGCCATAGAGAAATTCTTTTTATTTTATTTTTTAGGTTTTTGTCAGAGAGCACATGCGTTCACTGGAATGAGGCATAAACAAAAAGAAAGTGAAAAATCACCCTCCAGGGGAATGGCCACACCATAATTCCCTCTCCATTCTTCTCTAGGGTTTTGAATATGCACGCACACACGCACACACGCCTGGCGTTGATTTTTCAAGTCACTGGGTCCAGGACTCAAACCACAGTCAGCCATCTGGGAGTCCAGAACCGTAATTACCAATCAACCTGCTGGCCCCAAGAAATTCTTTATCAACTGCAGAGGATGGGATGGATTTACTCACCAGACAAGGACAGAGATACAAACAGAGAGACAGAAATCACCCCTATTGGAGCATGATTATGTCACAATTTGCCATCCTGTCAAGACTTGGGTGTGCATGAACATGTGCCAGACTGTTTTTTGTTTTCTTCTTTGCAAGATACTAGAGCCAGGATTTGAACTCTGGTTAGCCACGTGTGATTCGATTCCTTAACTAAGAAGAATGGAGAGGGAATTGTGGTGTGGCCATTCCCCTGGAGGGTGATTTTTCACTTTCTTTTTGTTTATGCCTCAGTCCAGTGAACGCATGTGCTCTCTGACAAAAACCTAAAAAATAAAATAAAAATAATTTCTCTATGGCACTACTATTCAAACTTTCGGTCAACTACGTCAGAGTCCAGTGACATAGCCATTATGCTAACTGCTGGTCCCACCCAGCAAGAGTTTTAAGCTGCCAAGCCCAGGGCTTGAACGGTGGTCGATTGCATAGGAGTCCAGCAAAATAACCATTATGTCATCTGCTGGTTTCAAGAAATTCTTGTATAAGACTATTCACAAGAATACGGGTTCATAACTGCAAAACACTGATAGAAATCTTAACTCCCCAACAACAGCAGAATGAATAAACAGTGGTGTAAGTCACAAAGTGAAACACTATACAAAACTAAACAAAAGCCAGCTCTAAGATGTGGTAGTAATGGTGCTCTACTGATGCTAGATCCATATGGAAGACTGCAGTTCCTTAGTCAATCTGAAAATGCTCACCCTACAAGCTCACACTGGCTGGCAAAGGCTGAAGGGAGATTGTGGTGTTAGACTCTTGAGATAGCTTGTCTCAGGGCTAGCTGATGGTGTAGTGGTTACATCCCCGGACTCCAACAGTTCGATTCCCAGGCCTGGCGGCTTAAAAATCATGCCAAGCACATGTATGTGTGTGCCCAAGATCCTAGGAGGAAAAAGGAGAAGGGACTGCAGCATAGCAATCCCCCTGGGGATGTCTCACTGTGTCTGTCTCTTTCCCACAAGCACACATGTCCTAAGGCAAAAATCTCTTTTAAAAAAAAGGGGGGGAACCAGCAGTTAGCGTAATGGCTATGTCACTGGACTCCCACGTAGTCGACCGCGGTTCGCATCCCGGACCCGGTGGCTTAAAACTCACACCGGGTGCGTGTGCGTGCATGCCCAAGATCCCAAGAGGAGAATGGAGGAGAAGGGATTGCGGCGTGACCATCCCCTCAGGGGGGTGATTTCTCACTTTCTGTCTCTATGTCTCTCTCTGTCTGTCTGGCAAGTGCACGCGCCCTATAGTGAAAATCTCTCCAAAAACAAAACAAAACAAAAAAAAGACACTGTCTCTGTTTCTTCCCCTTTCTTTTTCTCCTCCCCGCTATCTTTCACTCTCATGAAATAAACTTAAAAAAATAACAACAGGGGCTCCTGAAGATGGTGTAATGGTTATGTCGCTGAATTCCTAGACAGTCAACCACGGTTCGAGTCCCAGACCTGGTGACTTGCAATTCACACCAGGCACATGTGTGCGTGTGTGTGACCATGAACCTGAGAGGAGAATAAAGGAGAAGAGTCTGCAGCGTGGCCATCCCTCCTAGGGGTGATTTCTCGCTTTCTGTCTCTCTTTCTCTGGCTCTTAGGTTAGCATACATGCCCTACAGCAAAAATTTCTCTCTTAAAAAAAAAAAACAGTAATATTAAAAATAAATCAACTGGAGCTACATACATCAAACATGTTAATCTCAAAAACACATTATGAATCAAAAATCTAGAGAGTATTATTCCATTTACAAGATGTTTAAAATAGCCAGAACTAGGACAGCCATGGTGGTGTAGCACTAATACAAAGCTTTGTGATCCTCAGACAACATGAGAAATCACCAGGTTTGCATCTAAAGTCTCCCTGTACACACCAGACACAGGCCTGATTCTTGCTGGCTGATTATGGGGGTAGATCACAGAGCAATAATGGCATGAAGACCCGTGGGGTGTGACACCCCCACTCTATGTTACAGGAAATATGAAAGAGGAAGAAATGGAGAAGGGATTACAACATGACCATTCTCCATAGGGGGTGCATTCTCGCCCCATCCCACCCCACCCCCACCAAGAACACAAACTCTCTAACAAAACAAAAATGAAAAAGAGACTGCAGTGTGAGACTGTGCACCATTAGGGGATGCTTTCTCCCTCTCTGTCATGCATATCCCCTGAAAATAAGTAAATGAATACATAAATAAATAAATTGCCTTTAAAAAGCTAAGAAAATCCTTCATATGCACACAGATAAGAGTAAGGTAAATTAAAATGTACAGGGTTGGTTAAAAGAAGTCAGGAATCTCTGGATAATAGTAAAATAGTACTCCTTTTACAGCTTGTAACATTTGTAGAAATGACAAAAGAAACATTCTAATGTGCACTGCCAATAAATTGGAAATCAAGACCAGCAGGTGGGTGGTTAAGGCGCTAGAAACTCCCACATGGCCAACCGGGGTTTGAGTCCTGAATCTGGTGGCTTGCTTTCTCACTTCCTCTCTCTCACTCTCACCCTCTGTCTCTCTCTGGTCAAATTAAAAAATAAATGAATGAATAAATAAAAATTAAAATAAATAACCCAGGCGGGACGGCCATGCCACAATCCCTTCTCCTCCCTCCTCCTCTTGAGATTTTGGGTATACACACATGTGACCAGTATGAATTTCAACCGCCAAGTCTGGGATTCAAATCACAGTTGGCCATGAGGGAGTCCAGTACTATAACCACACCACCTGCTAGCCTCCTATTTCAACTTTCAATGCAGATTTTTCTCCCCACTAAATTGATCTTGTAATCCTTCTAGCAGCATGCCCAAAAGTTTGAATAGTAGTGCCATAGAGAAATTCTTTTTATTTTATTTTTTAGGTTTTTGTCAGAGAGCACATGCGTTCACTGGAATGAGGCATAAACAAAAAGAAAGTGAAAAATCACCCTCCAGGGGAATGGCCACACCATAATTCCCTCTCCATTCTTCTCTAGGGTTTTGAATATGCACGCACACACGCACACACGCCTGGCGTTGATTTTTCAAGTCACTGGGTCCAGGACTCAAACCACAGTCAGCCATCTGGGAGTCCAGAACCGTAATTACCAATCAACCTGCTGGCCCCAAGAAATTCTTTATCAACTGCAGAGGATGGGATGGATTTACTCACCAGACAAGGACAGAGATACAAACAGAGAGACAGAAATCACCCCTATTGGAGCATGATTATGTCACAATTTGCCATCCTGTCAAGACTTGGGTGTGCATGAACATGTGCCAGACTGTTTTTTGTTTTCTTCTTTGCAAGATACTAGAGCCAGGATTTGAACTCTGGTTAGCCACGTGTGATTCGATTCCTTAACTAAGAAGAATGGAGAGGGAATTGTGGTGTGGCCATTCCCCTGGAGGGTGATTTTTCACTTTCTTTTTGTTTATGCCTCAGTCCAGTGAACGCATGTGCTCTCTGACAAAAACCTAAAAAATAAAATAAAAATAATTTCTCTATGGCACTACTATTCAAACTTTCGGTCAACTACGTCAGAGTCCAGTGACATAGCCATTATGCTAACTGCTGGTCCCACCCAGCAAGAGTTTTAAGCTGCCAAGCCCAGGGCTTGAACGGTGGTCGATTGCATAGGAGTCCAGCAAAATAACCATTATGTCATCTGCTGGTTTCAAGAAATTCTTGTATAAGACTATTCACAAGAATACGGGTTCATAACTGCAAAACACTGATAGAAATCTTAACTCCCCAACAACAGCAGAATGAATAAACAGTGGTGTAAGTCACAAAGTGAAACACTATACAAAACTAAACAAAAGCCAGCTCTAAGATGTGGTAGTAATGGTGCTCTACTGATGCTAGATCCATATGGAAGACTGCAGTTCCTTAGTCAATCTGAAAATGCTCACCCTACAAGCTCACACTGGCTGGCAAAGGCTGAAGGGAGATTGTGGTGTTAGACTCTTGAGATAGCTTGTCTCAGGGCTAGCTGATGGTGTAGTGGTTACATCCCCGGACTCCAACAGTTCGATTCCCAGGCCTGGCGGCTTAAAAATCATGCCAAGCACATGTATGTGTGTGCCCAAGATCCTAGGAGGAAAAAGGAGAAGGGACTGCAGCATAGCAATCCCCCTGGGGATGTCTCACTGTGTCTGTCTCTTTCCCACAAGCACACATGTCCTAAGGCAAAAATCTCTTTTAAAAAAAAAGGGGGGGAACCAGCAGTTAGCGTAATGGCTATGTCACTGGACTCCCACGTAGTCGACCGCGGTTCGCATCCCGGACCCGGTGGCTTAAAACTCACACCGGGTGCGTGTGCGTGCATGCCCAAGATCCCAAGAGGAGAATGGAGGAGAAGGGATTGCGGCGTGACCATCCCCTCAGGGGGGTGATTTCTCACTTTCTGTCTCTATGTCTCTCTCTGTCTGTCTGGCAAGTGCACGCGCCCTATAGTGAAAATCTCTCCAAAAACAAAACAAAACAAAAAAAAGACACTGTCTCTGTTTCTTCCCCTTTCTTTTTCTCCTCCCCGCTATCTTTCACTCTCATGAAATAAACTTAAAAAAATAACAACAGGGGCTCCTGAAGATGGTGTAATGGTTATGTCGCTGAATTCCTAGACAGTCAACCACGGTTCGAGTCCCAGACCTGGTGACTTGCAATTCACACCAGGCACATGTGTGCGTGTGTGTGACCATGAACCTGAGAGGAGAATAAAGGAGAAGAGTCTGCAGCGTGGCCATCCCTCCTAGGGGTGATTTCTCGCTTTCTGTCTCTCTTTCTCTGGCTCTTAGGTTAGCATACATGCCCTACAGCAAAAATTTCTCTCTTAAAAAAAAAAAACAGTAATATTAAAAATAAATCAACTGGAGCTACATACATCAAACATGTTAATCTCAAAAACACATTATGAATCAAAAATCTAGAGAGTATTATTCCATTTACAAGATGTTTAAAATAGCCAGAACTAGGACAGCCATGGTGGTGTAGCACTAATACAAAGCTTTGTGATCCTCAGACAACATGAGAAATCACCAGGTTTGCATCTAAAGTCTCCCTGTACACACCAGACACAGGCCTGATTCTTGCTGGCTGATTATGGGGGTAGATCACAGAGCAATAATGGCATGAAGACCCGTGGGGTGTGACACCCCCACTCTATGTTACAGGAAATATGAAAGAGGAAGAAATGGAGAAGGGATTACAACATGACCATTCTCCATAGGGGGTGCATTCTCGCCCCATCCCACCCCACCCCCACCAAGAACACAAACTCTCTAACAAAACAAAAATGAAAAAGAGACTGCAGTGTGAGACTGTGCACCATTAGGGGATGCTTTCTCCCTCTCTGTCATGCATATCCCCTGAAAATAAGTAAATGAATACATAAATAAATAAATTGCCTTTAAAAAGCTAAGAAAATCCTTCATATGCACACAGATAAGAGTAAGGTAAATTAAAATGTACAGGGTTGGTTAAAAGAAGTCAGGAATCTCTGGATAATAGTAAAATAGTACTCCTTTTACAGCTTGTAACATTTGTAGAAATGACAAAAGAAACATTCTAATGTGCACTGCCAATAAATTGGAAATCAAGACCAGCAGGTGGGTGGTTAAGGCGCTAGAAACTCCCACATGGCCAACCGGGGTTTGAGTCCTGAATCTGGTGGCTTGCTTTCTCACTTCCTCTCTCTCACTCTCACCCTCTGTCTCTCTCTGGTCAAATTAAAAAATAAATGAATGAATAAATAAAAATTAAAATAAATAATTATCTTTAAAAAGAAAACTCAGAATTTCAAAAAAAAGCAATACCAAGAACAAAAAATCCAACAATATTAATCAGGAGTTGGCAAACAATGTAAAAAACAATTCTGGAAAGTTTAAAGTAAAATGAAACTTCCACAAATACAGATATCATCTTGGACCAGCAGATGGTGTAATGGTTATGTTGCTGGACTCCCACATAATCGACCGTGTTTCGAGTACCAGACCAGGTGGCTTGAACTCACACCGGGCACGTGGGCATGTGTGCCCAAGATCCCAAGAGGAGAATGAAGGAGAAGGGACTTCGGAGTGGCCATCCCCCCAGGGGGTGATTTCTCACTTTCTGTCTCTGTCTTCCTGAGAAACGTATAAGGTCTATAGCAAAAAACCTCCAAAAAAAAAAAAAAATTACTTTATGTAACTTTATTTATTTACTTTAACCAGGGAGTGACAGACTGTGTGTGTGTGTGTCTGAGAGAGAGAGAGAGAAAGTAAGAAAGCAAGTTGCCAGGTCTAGGGCTTGAACCACAGTTAGCCACTGTGGGAGTCCAGCGCACCCACCACCATGCCACCTGCCGGTCCCATGAAGTACTTTTAAACACCACAGCTGAAAGACACAAACATTCATCTGCAGCTACCTATATATACTTATTACATGCAATAGTGATTCTGGTATTTTTCATCACTGTCTTCTATGGCAAGTTTTTGGAAACTATGTCATGACTACCTTCATGCGTTCTTCAAAATTCAGGCTGTATTTCACCTAAAAATCCTCTTAGATCCTGGTGATGAGCCAGAAGACTCCACCCCGCCCAGTCTACATGGCTGACAAGGATTCACACATCTTACTCCCTCAGTGGCCAAATCCACCCGAACTTGAAAGGTAAAAGGAGGGCTAGCTGGTGGCATGGAGGTTAACATGACAGGATTCCACATTGTTGATTCTGCAATACTAGTCCCGGACACTGTGACTTCAAAATCATGTCAGACGTGTGTGCCCAAAATCCTGAGAAGTGACTGGAGAAGGGATTATAGCACAGCCATCCCTCAAGGAATGATTTCTATCTCTTTCTGGTGAGCAAACATGCTCTACAGAAAAATCTTTAAAAAAAAAAAAGTAAAAGGGACTATGAGGTTTAAACAGACAAATAATGGCACAAACTAATCATCTTCAAAGAATATCAAATACACGGTGCCCTTGAAACTAATGAATGAATGGATTTATTTATTTATTTATTTATTCTTGAGGTTTTTGCTACAGGGCACGTGTGCTCATCAGAGTGACAAAGACAGAGAAACAGAAAGCGAGAAATCACCCCCCTACCCGGGGGGATGACCATGCTGCAATCAATCCTTCCTCCTCCATTCTCCTCTCAAGATTTTGGGTACACACGCAGATGTGCCCAGCATAAGTTTTAAGCCACCTGGTCCGGGAATCAAACCAGAGCCCATGGTATAGTGGTTAAGACAGCTGGATCCCATATGGCTGACTGTATCTTCATGTTCCAGACTCAGGGGCCTTAAAAACACTCCAGCAGGTGGGAACCAGCAGTTAGCGTAATGGCTATGTCGCTGGACTCCCACATAGTCGACCATGGTTCGCGTCCCGGACCCGGTGGCTTAAAACTCACACCGGGCGCGTGTGCGTGTGTGCCCAAGATCCCAAGAGGAGAATGGAGGAGAAGGGATTGCAGTGTGGCCATCCCACGTGGGGGGGGATTTCTCGCTTTCTGTCTCCATGTCTCTGTCGGTCTGGCGAGCGCACGCGCCCTATAACGAAAATCTCTCCAAAAAAAAAACATTCCAGCAGGGCCAACAGGTGGTATGGTGGTTAAGGGCACTGGACTCCCACATGGCCAATCGCGGTTCAAGTCCAGGACATGGCAGCTTCCTTTCTTGCTTTCTCTCTCTCTTGCTCTCCCCCTCTTTAATCAAATTAAAATCAATCAATAAGTAAATAAAATAATTTTTTAAAAGATTTCAGGCATGTATGTGTGTGGGCATGCACAAAATCTCTCAAAGAGGGCAAAATAATTCTCTATGGGAAGGTGTGCCTTTTCACTTTCTTCTACCCCCACCCCACTATGGCAAGCATGCACTCTCTACTAAATTTAAAAAAAGAAATGGTGATCATATTTGCTTTGTAGGAGATCTACAGCAGAAGGTAGCTACACTGAAGAGGAGAGCAGTAAAAGACAACAAGGGAATAAGTACTGATATATGTAATATGCTACCTTTTTTGGGTTTCTTTTTTTTTGGAGAGGTTTTTGCTATAGGGCACGTGCGCTCGCCAGACAGACAGAGAGAGACAGAGAGACAGAAAGTGAGAAATCACC
>NW_006159518.1:2311824-2329389 GCF_000334495.1 Tupaia belangeri chinensis | reverse complement strand
CATGGTTCGCGTCCCGGACCCGGTGGCTTAAAACTCACACCGGGCGCGTGTGCGTGTGTGCCCAAGATCCCAAGAGGAGAATGGAGGAGAAGGGATTGCAGTGTGGCCATCCCACGTGGGGGGTGATTTCTCGCTTTCTGTCTCCATGTCTCTGTCGGTCTGGCGAGCGCACGCGCCCTATAACGAAAATCTCTCCAAAAAAAAAACATTCCAGCAGGGCCAACAGGTGGTATGGTGGTTAAGGGCACTGGACTCCCACATGGCCAATCGCGGTTCAAGTCCAGGACATGGCAGCTTCCTTTCTTGCTTTCTCTCTCTCTTGCTCTCCCCCTCTTTAATCAAATTAAAATCAATCAATAAGTAAATAAAATAATTTTTTAAAAGATTTCAGGCATGTATGTGTGTGGGCATGCACAAAATCTCTCAAAGAGGGCAAAATAATTCTCTATGGGAAGGTGTGCCTTTTCACTTTCTTCTACCCCCACCCCACTATGGCAAGCATGCACTCTCTACTAAATTTAAAAAAAGAAATGGTGATCATATTTGCTTTGTAGGAGATCTACAGCAGAAGGTAGCTACACTGAAGAGGAGAGCAGTAAAAGACAACAAGGGAATAAGTACTGATATATGTAATATGCTACCTTTTTTGGGTTTCTTTTTTTTTGGAGAGGTTTTTGCTATAGGGCACGTGCGCTCGCCAGACAGACAGAGAGAGACAGAGAGACAGAAAGTGAGAAATCACCCCCCAGGGAGGACAGCCACACCGCAATCCCTTCTCCTCCATTCTCCTCTCAGGATCTTGGGCACGCACGCACATGCGCCCAGCGTGAGTTTTAAGCCACCGGGTCTGGGATGCGAACCGCGGTCGACTACAGGGGAGTCCAGTGACCTAACCATTACGCTAACTGCTGGTTCCCAATATGCTACCTTTTTGTAGAAAACGGAAAAAAAAAAAAACCACAATAGTCTCTATACATGGGAGAAGTGTGAAGAAGAGATGAGAGCGACCCCCGGACGACGAAAGCCTTCGTGCTGCTACATCTCCTGCATTCGGCAACTATATCCTGCCATAGTCGCCACCATGCCCAAGAGAAAGGCTGAAGGGGATGCTAAAAGAGATAAAGCCAAGGTGAAGGATGAACCACAGTAAAGATTTACAAGGTTGTCTACAAAACCTGCTCCTCCAAAGCCAGAGCCCAAGCGTAAAAAGGCCCCTGCAAAGAAGAGAGAGAAGATACCCAAGGAAAAAAGGGAAAAGCTGATGCTGGCGAGGATAGGAATAACCACCCTACAGAAATGGAGATACCAACACAGACCAGGCACAGAAAGCTAAAGGTGCTGGAGATGCCAAGTGAAATGTGAGCATTTTTTGATTACTGTGTACTTCTGGTGACTGTACAGTTTAAAACACTATTTTTTATGAAGTTTTATAAAAATGCAGAATTTTGTTTTACCATTTTTTTTAAGCTACGTTGTTAGCACAAAGAACACGTCATTGTTATTTTTGGGGGGGAAGGGACACTTGGCACTAATAGAATGCTTCTGAAGCTGGATTGATTTGAACGACATCTTTCCCTTCTAGTTTTGAAAGACTTCCTCTTGACTCCCAAGAGGAGGGATTCTCCTCTTGGCACATAAGCCACCTTGGCACAGATGCCTTGTGGCGCAGAAAACGTTTGTTTTTAATGTTCTCTCCCTCTCTGCCTTCAGCACACATTTAACACCCTTAAACCAGAGAACTGTTGGAACCTGACCACAAAAAATTGGTTACCAGTATATCAGGCAATCTGGACTTTCCAATGACAATAAGATGGCATCCTTCAAAAGAGCAGCAGTTCCTTTTCTGTATTGTTAGATTTTTAGGTCGATTATTCTGCCATTTTCATTTCCCGAAAGTCAGGGTCTGCTTCTAAAAAGTTGTTAAACATGCTAAATGTGAAGTCAACCCTCACTCTAAACTTTCCCTATTTAGAGCATCAAATGAAGACTCCACTGGGTTTTATAGTGGTTTTCTGATTTTAGTAGTCCACTGAAGAAGGGAATTTGAAAGTTGTTGTATACTATTAATAATTGTCTGCCCATGCCCTGCCTGAAATACCATGATTGTTTATGAAAAATTAAGGACCAGCAGTTGGCGTAATAGCTATGTCACTGGACGCCCATGTAGTCGACCACGGTTCGAGTCCTGAACCCGGTGGTTTAAACTCACACCAGGTGTGTATACATGCATGCCCAAAATCCCAAGAGGAGAATGGAGGAGAAGGGATTGTGGCATGGCCATCCCCCTGGGGGAAGATTTCTCACTTTCTGTCTCTCTGTCTCTATCTTTCTGGCAAGCGCACGCACCCTATAGCAAAAACCTCTCAAAAAAAAAAGAGGTAAAGTCCTAAACTCCATGGAAGGAGGAAGAGGAAACAAATAAATTAATAATGAAATTAATATAGCTAATACAACTAACGACCAGATCTGGTTCAGGGGCTGCCTGGTAGCTAGGACAAAAAGAAAACATGAATGTGTTTCATAGATCTATCAAGAAGAAATTATATCATATCCCCAAGGGAGATAACTTTCCTGGGAATAAACAATGTAAAGAACTTAAGGGGCACTGGAAGACAGATGGAAAGTGTCCGTGATGAATGTATTAACAGCAGAGGCAGATTTCATATGCTACTGCTTATGGTAACTAAGTTTTATCTCAATCAGTAAGCACATCTAAGAGATGAGACTATAATAGGTAGTTGAAGAAATGCAGATAGCCACTATGGTTTTATTCTTCCAGCAAGTTGTCCAATGAAGGAGAAAAGACAAAAGGGTAAAAAAAAAAATATGTAAGCGGAAAGTAGAATCTATGGGAAGATTCAAAACTCTGTGATCTGAGTGAGAAAATATACTAAAAAGGAGAGGTTAAAAAAAAAAAAGAAAGGACAGAGGACAGGGTATCACTAATAATTAATAAAAACAAAGATCCTGGAAGTCATGGGAAAAGAGTACAACAGAAGCACAGTTAATTTCACTTGAAAACTACCTCCTCTCTTTCTGAAACACTAATTGATAATAGCGAGATAAAAGGGCATAAAGCCACAAATACAAAAGTGAACACAAGTAATAAATGACTCAAAATAGCCAAAGTTGTTACAGTACAAAAAGCTCAAAAGCAATGTATTTTACATCACCCAGGACCAAAAACTGGAGAAACTATAGGTCTCAGGCACTAGAGTGTGGTTACATTTTTGTTTGTTTGTTTTAGTTTTTTGTTTTTTTGGAGAGGTTTTTCGCTATAGGGCGCGTGCACTCGCCAGACAGACAGAGACATAGAGACAGAAAGCGAGAAATCACCCCCCGGGGGGATGGTCACACCGCAATCCCTTCTCCTCCATCCTCCTCTCAGGATCTTGGGCACACACGCACACACGCCCAGCGTGAGTTCTAAGCCACCAGGTCCAGGACGCGAACTGCGGTCGACTACGTGAGAGTCCAGCGACATAGCCATTATGCTAACTGCTGGTTCCCTTTTTTTTTTTTTGGAGAGGTTTTCACTATAGGGCGCATGAGCTCGCCAGATAGAGACAGAGAGACAGAAAGCGAGAAATCACCCCCCAGAGGGGATGGTCATGCCGCAATCCCTTCTCCTCCATTCTCCTCCCGGGATCTTGGGCACACACGCACACGCGCCCGGCATGAGTTTTAAGCCACCGGGTCCGGGACGCGAACTGCAGTCGACTACGTGGGAGTCCAGCGACATAGCCATTACGCTAACTGCTGGTTCCCTAGTGTGGTTACATATTTGAGAGGAGTGTTTTGGATCAGGCTAACATCTCTACAGAGACTGGATATAATGAGAAAAGAATCAAACCAAGTCTACAACACACTACCAGATAACCTCTTCCCTACTCAAGAAAACTATGAAAGTTCATCTTCTGGAAAGAGTAAACTCGACTCAAGGACACTAGGGACAGCTGAGGGAAAGGGTATCATACTCAATAAATAAATAAAAGTCTTATAAACACTAAAATTCCAGTACCATCAAGTTCAAAGAATATTGGTAGCCAGGTCTGTAAACCCAGATGTCTAAAGGATCTCTCTCTAATACACTGAGAACCCAGTTAGATCACTTATTATGAACCACACATACAAACCTTCCTCAGTTTGTCTTAAATTTGAATCCATGCGAGCAGTCAAGATTTTAAAACAAAGTCTCTAACAAGAGAGGCCAAAACAAACAGTACAAAAGAAAACAGTCCCAAGAGCAAAAGAAAACTTCAGAAAACTAAAACAAAACAAAAACTTCTTAGTAATATCTCAGAGAGTTAAGAAAAGATATTTCATTCAAATAGGAGCAGAAGCCAGACAGCAGCACAGCAATAAGGCAGGCCAATATGAGAATGTTGCCAGTTTCTTTCTGGAGACTTCCCAGAGTACACCAGGTGTATGTGTGCCCATGATTTAGACTGGCTGAAGCAAAGAGCTGATCACAGCATTAGAATCCTAGAGGAGTACTGGAATCTGTAGTCTGTCTTCTGTCTCTCTCTGTCATTCATGGAAGAAATGAAGGGAAAAAATTTAATCTTTTTTAAATAGAGAACACTGAGGGGCTGGCAGGTGGCATGGTGATTAAGGGGCTAGACTCCATAAAGCCAACCATGGGTCAAGTCCCAGACCTGGTAGCTTGCTTTCTCACTTTCTCTATCTTTGTCTCTGGTGAACACATGTGCCCTGTAGCAAATTATAAAATAATATAATGATAAATACAATCAAACAATTCTTTTATAAAAAAATAATTTAAGTTTATTTTCTTAATTAAATTGCTATATAGCACATATACTCACCAGAGAAAGAGAAAGACAAAGAGAGACAGAGAGAAAGGGAATGTGAGAAAGCAAGCTACCAGATCCAAGACTCGAACCATGGTCACCCATGTGGGAGTCCAGCAGCTTGACAATCACAACACCTGCTAGCCCCAAAATAAATAATTCTTTAAAAAAAAAAAAAAAGTAAGAGACCATTGGGCCAGCAGGTGGCATAGAGCCTACAGCAGCTGAGTCCCACATGGTCAACTGCTTGGTTTGAGTCTTAGACGCTATGGCTTGAGTGTCAAGCCAGGCCTGTGTGCTTGCGGGCTTGCGTATCCAACCTGAGAGAAGGTATTGCATCATGGCCATAACTCCTGCGGGTAATTTCTCACTTTCTTTATCTTTTGCCCCCGCCCCCCACCTCAGTGAGCATACTGCCTTACAGCAAAAACTAATTATTAAAAAAAGAAAAAAAAATCCAGAAACAACATTCCTTGGAAATTAAAAATATAAAAGAATTGGAGGCCACATGGTGGTGTGGTAGTTAAGGGCACTAGACTCCCACATAGCCGACTGCGGTTTGAGTCCTGGACCTGGCGACTTGCTTGCTCACTTTGCCTCTCTCTTCCTCTCTCGCTCTGTCCCTCTCTGGTTAAATTAAATAAAAATAAAGTTAAGTCAAATATTTCTTTAAAAAAAAGTATAATAGAACTGAAACACTTAAGTTAATGGCTAGAAGATAACTGAGGAATTATCTCAGAAAGTTGAACAAAAAGATAATCTAAACTCAAAGTAAAAATTAAAACTAGATAGTCCAACATGCAAATAGGGAGAAAAATAAAGGATGAACAATGAAAACAAGAAATGAAGAAATTATCA
This sequence comes from Tupaia belangeri chinensis, assembly GCF_000334495.1. Taxonomy (NCBI): domain Eukaryota; kingdom Metazoa; phylum Chordata; class Mammalia; order Scandentia; family Tupaiidae; genus Tupaia; species Tupaia belangeri. Next base: position 2,323,720 of record NW_006159518.1, on the reverse strand, counting down.
AAGAACAAATTCAGAAACATCTTCACTGACATGAACCCATGTCCCTCTACATGAGTTACCAAACTGAAAAGGGCTACTATGTGCTCAGTACAGTAACAAGAAGTCCACTATCAGGACCAGATGGTGTAATGTTTATGTCACTGGATTCCCATATAGTCGAGTGCAGTTCAAGTGCCAGACCCAGTGGCTTAAAACTCATACTAGGCAATAAAAAAAGAAAAAGAAAAAGGGAAAAAAAAAAACAACACCTCATACCAGGCACATGTGCATGCCCAAAATCCCAAGAGAATGGAGAAGGGACTGCGGCATGGCCAACCCACAGAAGGGTGATTTCTCACTTTCTATCTCTGTCTCTGGCAGGCATATATACCCTATAGCAAAAAACTCTTGAAAAAAAAGACAAGAACACTGCACAGTGGTTGGGATGCTGGACTCCCACATGGTCAACCACAGTTCGAGTCCCAGACCTGGTAGCTTGCTTTCTCACTTTCCTCCTCTCTCTGGTCAAATTAAATAATAATAATAATGATAATAGCAACTAAAATAAAATAATTATTAAAAAAAAAAGAGAGAGGCCAGCAGGTGGCAGGGTGGATAAGGGCACTGGACTCCCACATGGCAGACCACGGTTGGAGTCTCAGACCTGGTGGCTTGCTTTCTCACTTTCCCTCTCTCGATTTCTCTCTCTCTGTATCTTTCTGGTCAAATTAAAAAAATAAAATGAAGGAATAAATAAAATTAAATAAATAATTCTTTGGGGGGGGGGGAAGGACACCATCATAAGAAGTATCAGAAATAACCTCAATAATAAAAACTACTGAGGCCAGTACATGGCATAGCAGTTACCTCACTAGACTCCCACATGACCCCTGTGATTTGAGTCCCAGACCTGGTGACTTAAAACTCATGCCCGGCACGTGTGTATGCTTGCCCAAGATCTCAGGAGAAGAATAGAGAAGAGATTGTGGAGGGGCCATGCCTCCTAGGAGTGGGGAGAGGGTGATTTATCACTTCCTTTCTTTCTGGTGAGTGCACATGCCCTATAACAAAAATCTCTCTAAAAATTTTAAGAAAGAAAAAAGAAAAAACTACTAATCCACAGAAAGAAATCACATACAAAAAAAAATTGGAAATTATAGCTACATTGCACAATTTTTTTTTTTTATTTCTTAAGCTTTGCTATAGGACACGTGCATTCCCCAGAGAAAGAATGAGAAATCAACTCTCAATAGGAATTAGCCATGCTGTCTATAATCCCTTCTCCATTCTTTTCTTAGGATTTTGGGCATGCAGACACATACACCCAGCATGTGTTTCAACTGCCAGGTCCAGGACTCAAACCACATCTATGGTCATGTGGATCCAACTGCCTTAACTGCCCTGTCACCAGCTGGCCCTATTTTCTTTTTTTATTCTTTTTGAGAGATTTTTGCTATGGTGTGTGTGCACACCAGAGAGATAGAGAGAGAGAGAGTGAGAAATCAACCCCCAAGGGATGACAATACCACACTCCATTCTCTTCCGTTCTCCTCTTTGAATTCTGGGCATGCATGCACATGCACCTGGCCTGAGTTTCAAGCTGCTGGGTCCAGAATCTGAACTGTGGTCGGCTGAGTAGGAGTCTAGGGACCCGATCACCACACCACCTGCTGGCCCTATTTTTATTTTCTTTTAATCTGCCAGAGGATGTGTATGCACCAGAGAGAGATAGAGGGAGAAAAGTCGAGGGAGAAAACGCCCTCAAATAGGAAATGGTGAAGCTGCAACTCCTTCTCCTCCATTTCTCCCTCTTGTTGGGATTTTGGGCATACACACACATATACACCATGCATGAGGTTTTTTTGTTTGTTTTTTTTTTTTTTTTGGAGAGGTTTTTGCTAGGGGGTGTGCGTGCTCGCCAGAAAGCGAGAAATCCCCCCCCCCCGGGGGGGGGGGGGGCCATGCACAAAGGGGGGATGGCCATGCCATAATCCCTTCTCCTCCATTCTCCTCTAGAGATCTTGGGCATGTACGCACACGCACCCGCATGAGTTTAAGCCACCAGGTCTGGGACTCGAACCACGGTCAACTACATGTGAGTTCAGCAACACAGCCATTACGCTAACTGGTCCCAGTTTTTGTTTTTGTTTTTTTGTTTTATATTCTGCCATAGGGCCATGCACACACATGGGGTAAGAAATGGTAAGTAAGCACACCTCCATGGGGGCAGTGGTCACTCGACAATCTCTTTTCTTCTTCCCTCTCCTTTGAGGTTTTGGATAAGTAACCAATGTTTTTTTCAGGCTGCTAGGAACTGTGCCGTTGGCCATGTAAGACCCAGCTGCCTTAGCGATCACACCACCATCTGGCTCCCTTGCATATTTTCTATCCCCCAGGGTCAGGATTCAAATCACATGGTGAGACATGTGAGACCAGGCTCCCTAAACACTAGGCTACAAAGAGGCCCTGCCCTGGACTTCTTTTATTTTAGGTTTTTGCAGTAGCCTACATGCTCTCACCAAAGAGAGACAGAGAAAGGAAAAGTGAAAAATCACCTCCCCAGGGGGATGGCCACACTGAAATCCTTTCTCCTCCATTCTCCTCTAGAGAGAGCAAACCAAAACCACCAAAGGTATTTTTATCTAAGGGTACACTTTTGTAAACGCTATAGTTGTTTCCTCATACATTCTTCCATGTGGTTAACCTATCAGGTAATTTTTTTCTTAAAAGAATTATTTATTTATTTAAATTCCATTTATCATTATTATCTTTTTCTTTATTTGACCAGAGAGAGAGAAAAAGGGAAAGCAAGAAAGCAAACCGCCAGGTCCAGGACTCAAACCGCGGTCAGTCATGTGGAACTCCAGTGCCTTTATCCACCATTTCACCTGCTGCCCCTCTTATCTGGTAATTTATAGATTCCGTTTTCTTGTCCTTTGTGTTTTCCTTTTCCTTCTCTTAGTCTTCTTTTTCTTTCCCCATCCTTGATCCCACTCCTTTTCTTTTATTATTTAACTTTAGTTATTAGAGAGAGACAAAGTGAAGAGGACAGAGAGAGAGAGAGAAAGGAGCTGCCAGGTCTGGGACTCGAACCATGGTCAACCAAGCAGGAGTCAGCTTAACTACCATGCCACCTGCCACTGGATCCCATTCCTCTTGTACTTCTTCTTCCTTCCTTCTTTCCTTCTCCTTTTGGCCTCCTCTTGGGATCTTGGACATACACACACACACACCCAGCATGAGTTTAAAGCCACCAGGTCCAAGACTCAAACCACAGTCAACCACATGGGAGTCCAGCAATGCCCCCATTGTGCCATGTGCTGGTCCCAAACTTTTACATAATTTCTCACACACCCTTTCCTGTGAAGCTGCTAGAAAATGTGCCCACCAAAAAGTATACAAAAACGTACCCTTAGATAAAAACACCTTCCCTATGTGGAAAGGTTCTGGGCTCCCATAACAGGATCATCTGAGCATGCTCACTATCCTGGCTGGGTGAAGTATTGCTTGGGGAAGGGATCACAGTGTGATCGATCAAAAGTACCTTTTTCTCTGGGACCAGCAGTTGGTGTAATGGCTATGTCGCTGGACTCCCATGTAGCCAACGAGGTTTGAGTCCCAGACCTGGTGGCTTAAACTCACGCCAGGCGCATGTGCGTGCAAGCCCAAGATCCCCAGAGGAAAATGGAGAAGAAGGGATTGCGGTGTGGTCAACCCCCCTGGGGGGTGATTTCTCACTTTCTGTCTGTCTTTCTGGCGAACACACGCGCCTTACAGCAAAAACCTCTCAACAACAACAACAAAAAATACCTGTTTCTCTTGGGGCCAGCAGTGGTGAGATAGTTAAGGGTGCTGATTGACGATGGTTCGAGTCCCGGACTTGGCAGCTTGCTTTCTCACTTTCCCTCCCTCTCTCTGTCCTTCTCTAGTCAAATGAAGAGTAAGTAAAGTTAAATAAAATCATTCTTTTTTTCTAAAAAAAAAAAAAAAAAAAGCACCTGTTTTCCGATCTGTCTCTCATAAATGAAATAAATTGCAAACTTAAAAAACTAAGAACTTTTTTTTTCGGTTTTCTCCATAGAATACATGTGCTTGCCAGAGAAAAAGACACAGAGAGGGAAAGTAAGAAATCACCCCCCGGGGTAGGATGGCCACACAGCAATCCCTTCTCCATTCTCCTGGAATGTTGAACGCACACGCATATGCTCCAGGTATGATTTTCAAGCTGCTGGATCTGAGACCTAAGCCAAGGTCAGTCACGTGGAAGTCCAGCACCCTAACAGCTATACAACTAGCTGGTCCTCACAAAAAACTAAAAACTTTTTCAAGAATAGTTTAAAAATACAAAGGAGGGGCCAACAGGTGGCACAGTGGTTAAAGGCACTGTATTCCTACATGGGTGACTGCAATTCGAGTCCCGGATCTGGAGACTTGCTTTCTCACTTACTCTCTCTTTCTCTTTCTCTCTCTGGTCAAATTAAAAAATAGTAATAATAACAAATAGAATTAAATAAATAATTCTTTTTTAAAAATACAAAGGAAATGGGGGCCACCGGATAGCATAATGGTTTCATAGCTGGACTCCCATATGGCCAACCATGGTTCAAGTCCCGAACCCAGAGGCTTGAAACTCACACTGGACATGTGTGTGGGCATCCAAAATCCTGAGAGGAGAATGGAAGAGAAGGGACTGTGGTGTGGCCATCCCTCCTGGAAGGTGATTTCTCCCTCCCTGTCTCTTACTCTCTCCAGCAAGTGCACATGCCCTATAGCGAAAATCTCTCTTAAAAATAAGAAAAAGGGAAAGGAGAATATGACACTCTTATCAATCCCAGGTTATAAAAAGAAAAAAATCAAACATTACTACAAAACATCGATCATACCATACTTATAGCTAAGAAATTAACAATACTCAGACCCAGTCACAGAGATACAGGTATGCAGGATGCTACTCTTCAATGCTGAAATCATGCAGAAGCCCCACATGTGAATACCAAATCAAGTTGAAATACAGTGCAGGTGCACAAAACGTGCTTACAGTCTAACTGAAAGGATGGGGGTGGAGAGGGTCAGACCACGACAAGACACTGTGAAGAATGCTTCTTCTCTATCCCATAAAAGAAATAAACTTAAAAGAGAGAGAGAGGATTGGTTCCATGGTGCAGTATTAAAAACTGGGCATTGGGAGCCAGATCCCACAAGGCCAACCGTGGTTCAAGTTCCAGCCCCAGTGGTTGACAGTTATGGACGCGCCAGGTACATGCACACGCATGCCCCAGGTTCTGACTGACTGCAAAGATGAAAGAAAAGGGATTATGACATAACTATACCCCACTGGGAGTTTCTCTTTCTCTCTTTTCCCACCTCCTATGCACATATACATGCAACCTGTGGCAATAAAGAGAGAGAGAGAAATGAATGCTATTTAAGTAGTCATATTTGGGCCAGCTCATGGTGTGGCAGTTAAGGTGGCTGGATCCCACATGGCCAACTACGTAGTATGAACCTGGACCTAGTGGTAGGAGAAACATGACAGGCACATGTGGATACATGCCCAAAATCCCAAAAGGAAGCAGACGTGGAGAAGGTATTGAAGCATGACCATTCCCCACACCGTGTACTTCCTTACCTTCTCTATCTCTGTGTAGCTCTACAGTGAGCACATATACCTTCTGGCAAAAACTTAGTTCAATTGTCATAAGAGTGTAGATATTACTGTTTAACACTACTGATTTAACTAAAACTTGATACACACAGACAATATCTGATAAATCAAGAATTATTGTTCATACATGAATTTCTTCTCAAAATACAGAAATCCTCAACAGTGGTTACCACTGGAAAATGACTGAGGGCTCAGTAGTCATGCAGCAAGGTATTGTTGTGCGTTTTTGTGTGAGGTTAAGTTTTTTAGGATTTTTGCCATAAGGCGCGTATACTCACTACGAAGAAAGAGACAGAGATGGCCATGTTGTAATCCTTCTCCTCCGTTCTCCCTTGGGGATTTTGGACACACACATGCACTGGGCATGATGTTTAAACCACCAGATCTGAAACTCAAACCGTGATCAGCCATGTGAGGGAGTCCAATGCTTTAATCACCATGCCACCTGCTGGCCCAATGTGAGGTTAGATTTTTTATATTACTTTGACTAAGTGCATTTATCACTTTGATCATCATAAAAATTAATCTAAACACAAAAATGGGATAAACGGCATATGTTGTGCAATGAATCAATGTACCTCTGTTTTTATTTCTCTTACTAGTTACCTGAGCAGGTTAGAAAAAATGGCCACCAGGGCCAGCAGATGGCGTAAAATCTCTGGACTCCCACGTAGTTGACCATGGTTCAAGTCCTGAACCCAGGGGGCTTAAAACTCAAACCAGGCATGTGCGTGTGCATGCCCAAAATCCCAAAAGGAGAAGGGATTGCTGCATGGCCATCCCTCCAACCCAGGGCAGGGGGTGATTTCTCACTTTCTGTCTCTCCAGTGAGCACATGCACTCTATAACAAAAATCTCTCTAAAAATTAAAAAAAATTAAAAATTAAAAAAAAAGAATTTAAGAAAAGAAAGAAAAACAGCCACCCAGGTAGCACAGTGGTTAAGCAGCTGGACCCCACATGGCTAAGTTCATGGTTTGAGTACCAGACCCAGCGGCTTATAAGATATTCTGGGAATGTATGTGCCCAAAATCCCAAAGGAAGAATGAAAAATAGGGGATTACAGTGTGACCTTCCCCTGGGGGAGGGGGAAGGGAGGGTGCTTGCTCTCTTTCTCTCAAACTTACTTTCTCTCTCTTTCTCACTTACTTTCTCTCTCTCCAGCAAAACCATGCACCCTCTAACAAACTTCAAAAAAAAAAAAAATTGAGCACATATCTATCCTCTATCTGCCCTTTATACAAACCTTTTCTCAAACCAAAAGAAAAAAGGAGGTCAATTATCTGTTGTTGTTGTCTATGGCGGCAAGCACCAAACCTACTGACTCTTGAAAACACTTCTTTCAAAGCTACAGGACCTTAGAATTCTCTGCTGACTTTCTCCACTATGTCTGTCTGTCTGTCTGTCTGTCTCTTTCTCTCTCTGGTGAGCACATGACACACATGCTCTATAGCAAAAGAAAAAAAAAAAAAAAAGGGCGGAAGAAAATTAAAGAATTTTTTGTACCAAAATAAATGTGTAGTAACTAATCATAGCTGAACAGAACCTACTGATAGTGTGTGGCCCTAAGAAGAGTAAGATATCAGTTTGGTTTTTCTTTTTTTCTTTTTTGGAGAGGTTTTTGCCACAGGGCACGTGCGCTCGCCAGAGAGACAGAAAGCGAGAAATCACCCCCCCAGGGGGGATGACCACGCCACATCCCTTGTCCTCCGTTCTCCTCTCAGGATCTTGGGCACACACGCACAAGCACCCGGCGTGAGTTTTAAGCCACCTAGTCCGGAACGCAAACCATGGTCGACTACGTGGGAGTCCAGTGACATAGCCATTACGCTAACTGCTGGTCCCAGTTTTGTTTTTTTGAGAGAGAGATTTTTGTTATACAGCATGTGCAAGCACCAGAAAGAGAAGACAGAAAGCAAAAAATCACTTCCCAGGGGGATAGCCATGCCACAGTCCCTTCTCCTCCATTCTCCTCTTGGGATTTTGGGCACACGCAGTGTGAGTTTTAAATCATAGGGTCCAGGACACAACTACGTGGGAGTCGAGCAATGTAACCATTTATGCCATCTGCAGGTCCCCCAAGATATCAGTCTTGTAAGAAAACTGTTATTGGGACAGCAGGTGGTACAGTGGTTAAGGCACTGGACTCCCATATGGCCAACTGTGGTTTGAGTACCAGACCTGACGACCTGCTCACTCGATCACTCACTGACTCGCTCTCTCACGCGCTCTCTCTCTCTCTCCCTCTCGTGAGCACATGTGCCCTATAACAAATAGAAAAGAATAGTAATAAAATTGTATTAAAAAAATAATTCATAGGGACCAGCAGTTAGTGTAATGGCTATGTCGCTGGACTCCCATGTAGTTGACAGCGGTTCGCGTCCCATACCCCGTGGCCTTAAACACACTGGGCGCATGTGCGTGCATGACCAAGATCCTGAGAGGAGAATGGAGGAGGAGGGATTGCGGCGTGGCCATCCCCTATGGGGGGTGATTTCTTGCTTTTTGTCTCTCTGTCTCTGTCTGGTGAGCACATGCGTCCTATAGCAAAAACCTCTCCAAGGAAAAAAATCGGCAGGTGGCGTGGTGGTTAAGGGCACTGGATTCCCACACAGCCAACCACAGTTTGAGTTCCAGACCTGGTGGCTTGCATTCTCACTTTCTTCCCCTCCCCACCCAACCCCCATCAAATTAAAATTAATAAATAAACAGATAAAGTTAAAAATAAAAATTCTTTAAAAAAATAATTCTTTAAGAAAAAGAACTGCTATTAGAACTCCTATTTGTTCTGCTATAATCACTTTTTTTTTTTCTTTTTTTTAGTTCTTTCTATATTGCTGGTGGGGAGGGCGAGGAAACAGTAAGTGAGAAATCATCCCCAGGGAGATGACAAAGTCTCTTTCCTTTCTCCTCTCCAAATTTTTTTTTTTTTTTTTTTTTAGTTTGCTATAAGGAACATGCACTCGCCAGACAGGCAGAGAAAGGGAGCGAGACAGAGTGAAATATCTCTCACACTCACACCCCACCAGGGTGAAGGGCCGCATCACAATCTCTTATCCTCCATTCTCCTTTCAGAACATGGGGCACACACACAGCACATTTTTATCAAGCCACCATTCCCAGGACTGAATCTCCCAGCCGGCCATGTGAATCCAGCAGCCTTAACCATCAAGTTTATGTGGAAGAATGTAAAAATCACCAGTGCTTTACCAAAAGTTTATGGAGGCAATGCACAAAACGATTAAGCGCCAGCAGGTGGCTTGGTGGGTAAGGTGCTAGACTACCACATGGCTGACCATGGGTTAAGTCCAAGACCTGGTAGCTTTTATTACCATTTTCCCTCCCTCTGGTGAGTGCACATGCTCTATAACAAATTTTTTCAAAATAATAAAAAATAAGGGGCCAGCAGGTAGAGTGGTGGTTAAGGGCACTGAAGTCTCCCATGTGGATGACCATGGTTTGGTCCCGGACCTAGTGGCTTGCTTTCTCATTTTCCTTCTCTCTTTCTCCTTTTCCCTCCCCTTTTCCCCCCCCCCCCCCCCACTCTGTTCCTCTCTGGTCAAATCAAAATAAATAAGTTACAGAAATAATAAATAATTATTTATCCATTTGTTTACTAAATAAGTTATATAACTACCCATTTATTTATTAAATATGTTATGTAAATAATAAATAATTAATTATCCATTTATTTATTTTAATTTGACCAGAGAGGGACAGAGTGAGAAAGAGAGAGAGGGAAAAAGAGAAAGCAAGCTGCCAAGTCTGGGACCTGAACCCCAGTCGGCTATGTGGGATTTCAGCGTGTCCAAAAACCACTCACCTGCCGCCGGTCACAATAAAATAATTCTTTAAATAAATAAATAAATAAATAACTTTTTTTTTTTTTTTAAAAGAAATTAGCAATTTATCAGAAAGTATGCATGCCTGGGGCCGGCAGGTGCCATGGTGGTTCAAGGCGCTGGACTACCACATGGCTGACTGCAGTTTGAGTCCCAGACTTCGAGGCTTACTTTCTCACTTTCCCTTTCTCTCTCTGGTCAGATTAAAAAATAGTTACAACAAATGGAATTAAAATAAATCAATATTTTGGGGAAAAAAAAAAAAAAGAAGGTACACATGCTCATGAGAAACAGAATGAAAAAGCACCCCCAGGGGCCGGCAGATGGTGTGGTGGTTAAGGGCACTGGACTCTCACATGGCTGACCACAGCTGGAATCCCAGACCTGGCAGCTTACTTTCTCACTCCTCCTCACTTCTCCCCCACTCTGTCCCTCTCTCGTCAAATTAAAATAAATAACGTTAAATAAAATAATCCTTAAAAAAAAGAAAAAAGCTCCCCCAGGTGGGACACAATGAAGTCAAAATCCCTTTTCCTCCATCCTTCCATGACTTTAGGCACAAATACACACATTTGTGTGCGTATGCGCGCGCGCGCGCGCGCGCGCACACACACACAAAACCACCTGGTGTCATTTTTCAGGCTGCTGGGGCCTAGATTCGAACCATGGTTGGCCATGTGGGATCTGGCTCCCAGTGAAGAGTACTTAACCACTGCACAGCAATGTGGCTGGCCCTGGATAACACTCTTCAAGAAGGGAAAAAGCAGGGTTGAAGATGACACCCAAAAGGGCAGAATATTATATCAATTTATGAAGAAAAATCAATCTTGTAAGTGCCCTAACTGAAGATCGAGGATTAACAATTAGCCAATCAAGGTGGTGTCACTGACTAACCAATACACAATACCTATCAGCACTATGATCAAGTTGTGAGGATTCTGGTGAAGGGTTTTGAATATCTCCCTCTTCATCTCTCCCAAAATCTGGAATATTTATTCCATTGCTCTATTACACCAGTTTTAACACCTTACTCATGTTATATTTAAAAAATAAATAAATTGGGACCAGCAGGTGGCATGGTGGTTAAGGCACTGGACACTCCCACGTGCCTGGTGGCTTACTTTCTCACTTTCCCTCTTTCTCTCTGCCTCTATCTGGTCAAATTAAAATAAATGAGTGAATAAATAAACTTAAATAAAAATAAAACAATTCTTTAAAATTAATTAATTTAAAAATTTTTAAATTTAAAAAATTAGCCAATACTACAAACATCTCAATTGGTTCACCTTACACAATTCTTTTTTGTGGAGAGGTTTTTGCTATAGGGCGCGTGAGCTCGCCAGAAAGACAGAGACAGAGACAGAAAGCGAGAAATCATCCCCCATAGAGGATGGCCACGCCGCAATCCCTTCACCTCCATTCTCCTCTCGGGATCTTGGGCACACATGCACATGCGCCTGGCGTGAGTTTAAGGCACCAGGTCCAGGACTTGAACCACAGTCAACTACATGGGAGTCCAGCGACATAGCCATTACCCTAACTGCTGGTCCCAGCTTACACAATTCTGAGTGAAAATTAAACTTGGGCAAACTTTCTCCTCAATGGGTACCAAAGCTACTGTGCCCAGATAAGCTGCAAAACAAAAGCGCAGCATTCAATGGAAATTTTAAATAAGTGAGATCAAGAACCTGAAACCTTACTTCGAAGAATTATAACAGAAGATGACACACAACTTTACCAGTATGACTCTAAATTGAAACAAGACACAATCAAAGCAATTGCCAACAAAAAGAGGAAATGTTTCAGCCACAGCAAAAGTGAACTGACTGGTCAAGAGCAAAGGTCATGGCCACAGATTTTTGGGATGCTCAGAACATTTTACTTGTTGACATTCTGTAGGGCCCAAGACAACATGTGCTTATTTCGAGAGGATTTTGAATAAGTTAGTCAAAGCTTTAGGAGAAAAATGCCAGAATAAAACATCAGAGGGGACCAGCAGTTGGCGTAATGGCAATGTCATTAGACTCCAATGTAGTCGACCACTGTTCGAGCCCCAGACCTGGTGGCTTAAACTCACACTGGGTGCATGTGTACCCAAGATTATGAGAAGAGAATGGCCATCCCCGTGGTGATGGTGGTGGGGGGTGTTTGATTTCTCGCTTTCTGTCTCTCTTCTGTCTCTGTCTTTCTGGCGAGCGCACACTCCCTATAGCAAAAACCTCTCCGCCCAAAAAAATAAACTTTATCAGAGTACTTTCCCCATCTTGACAATGTTCCTGCTCATTTGTCCCATCAAAAAACGGTAATTTTTGAAGTTTCAAAGGGAAATAATTAGGCATCCACCTATAAGCCTGATTTGGCTTCATTTGACTTCTCTGTTTCCTAATCTTAAAAAAAAAAAAAAAAAAAAA
>NW_006159518.1:2299547-2303474 GCF_000334495.1 Tupaia belangeri chinensis | reverse complement strand
CGTGGTGATGGTGGTGGGGGGGGTTTGATTTCTCGCTTTCTGTCTCTCTTCTGTCTCTGTCTTTCTGGCGAGCGCACACTCCCTATAGCAAAAACCTCTCCGCCCAAAAAAATAAACTTTATCAGAGTACTTTCCCCATCTTGACAATGTTCCTGCTCATTTGTCCCATCAAAAAACGGTAATTTTTGAAGTTTCAAAGGGAAATAATTAGGCATCCACCTATAAGCCTGATTTGGCTTCATTTGACTTCTCTGTTTCCTAATCTTAAAAAAAAAAAAAAAAAAAATCTTTAAAAGGACATTGTGGCATGGTGACTGGTGGCATGGTGACTGGAGCACTGGACACCCCACATGGCCAACACAGTTCAAGTCTCAGACCTGGCAGCTTGCTTTCTTGCTTTCACTCTTTTTTTCTTTTTAAGAATTATTTTAATTTATTCATTATTCATTTAGTTTCATTTGACCAGATTGAGAGAAGGAAAGTGAGAAAGCAAGCCACCAGGTCCAGAACTCGAACTATGGTCAGACATGTAGGAGTGTCCAGCACTTTAACCACTACGCCACCTGCTGGTCCCCCACTGCTTTCCCGCTTTCTCTGTCTCTCTTGGGTGAGTCAACATGCCTATAGCAAACTGAAAAATAATAATAAATTTAAAAATAAAAATAAAAAAAGGACTAATTTTCCTTCAGGTAACAATGTAAAAAAGGACTACATTGACATAAATTTCTAGGTCCCTCAGACATTTAAAGATGGACTAACTGACTAACATCATAGCTTTCTAAAGTGTCTCAAGGCACAGATTTAGTGTTCAGACAGTAGGATATTGATCCGCAGTGCTGGAAGCCATGTGGCAGATTGAGTTCAGATCCCTAACCAACCTAGAAACAAGCTGATGCACACACCCAATACTCATTAGCAAAAGGCTGGGAGAAGGAATCACAGAGTGGTAAGACCCTTCCGAGAGTAGATACCCCTACCACCACAGTTGTCTCTCTCAATAAAATGAACTTTAAGGAAAAATACGTTGCGTGGTGGCTAAGGCACTGGACACTCCCACATGGCCAACCACAGATTGATCTCTCGAACCTGGTGGCTTACTTTCTCATTTTTCCTCTCTCCCCATCTCTCTGTCTGTCTCTCTTTGGTCAAACTAAATAAATGGATGAATAAATAACATTAAATTTTGGGGACTAGCAGTTAGCGTAATGGCTATGTCGCTGGACTCCCATGTAGTCGACTGCACTTCGCGTCCCAGACCCGGTGGCTTAAAACTCACGCCGGGCACGTGTGCGTGTGTGCCCAAGATCCCGAGAGGAGAATGGAGAAGGGATTACAGCATGGCCATCCCCCCTGGGGGGTGATTTCTCGCTTTCTGTCTATCTCTCTCTGTCTGTCTGGCGAGCGCACGCGCCCTATAGCAAAAACCTTTAAAAAAAAAATTAAATTTTAGAATCATTTTTTTAAAATGAACTTTAGGAACCAGCAGATGGCATAATGGCTACATCACTGGACTCCCATGTAGTCGACCATGGTTCGAGTCCCAGACACAGTGACTTAAATTCACACTGGGTGCATGTGCAATCGTGTTCAAGATCCCAAGAGGAGAATGGAGAAGGGACTGCAGTGTGTCCATCCCCCCCTCGGGGGCTGATTTCTCGCTTTCTGCCTCTCTGTCTCTCTCTTTCTAGCAAGCACATGTGCCCTATAGCAAAAAAAAAAAAAAAAAAAAAAAAAAAAAAACTCTCCAAAAAAATAAAAGAACTTTAAATAAGAAAAGTGGCTTGAACTTTGATGGGCCTTGTCTTTTTTTTTAATTTTTATCTTTTAATTACATTTTCCCATGGACATCTTAAAGTCCCCTCATATGTACAGTTATAGCTATATCACGAGTTGCAAACATGTACACGGTACGACACTACCGCCATAAAACGTTACAATACTATGTGGTGCTTATGGACATATATATGTCTTGTACTATTTAGTTATTAAAAAATAGATGGGAAAACCAGCAGATGATGTAATGGTTATGTTGCTGGACTCCCATGTAGTCGACCGAAGTTAAGAGCCCCAGACCCAGTGGCTTAAAACACAACAAGAGTGTGTGCACGCGGGCTCAAAAATCCAAAGAGGAGAACTGCAATGTGGCCATCCTCCCTGGGGGTGATTCTTGCTTTCTGTGTTTTGTCTCTCTAACAAACACATGCACCCTACAGCAAAAATCTCTCTCAAAAAAACACACAGATGGGCCCAACAGACAATAAAGGAATAATAAAGGTTCATTCAGATTAGGAAATACTTCAACTCAATTTTTTTTCCTTTTATTTAATTTTTTAAATTTTATTCATTATTATTATTATTACTTAATTTGCTACAGAGTACGCATGCTCACCAGAGACAGAGACAGAGAGAGAGAGAGAGAGAGAGAAAACAGGCCGCCAGGTCTGGGACCCAAACCACAGTTGGCCACATGGGAGTCCAGTATCCTAACCACCACACCCACTACAGGTGCCCCCCTTTTTAAAATTTTATTTCCCTTTTGTTTATTTCTAAATTTTGCTAGAGGGCATATGCACTTGTCAGACAAAAAGAGAGGGGAAGAAAGAGGGCCAGCCGGGTGGCATGGTAGTTAATAATCCCACATGGATAAATGCATGGCTTGAGTCCATGCCCTTGTGGCTAGGAAACTAAGCCAGATATAACCAGACTCCCACGTGGTCGACTAAAGTTCAAATCCCAGACCCCGCCACTTAAAACTCACACCAGACGCATACATGTGCATGCCCAAGATCCGAGAGGAGAAAGGAACAGAAGGGACAGCATGGCCATTTCCCCTGGAGAGTGACTTCTTACTTTCAATCTCTCTGTTGCTCTCTCTTTCCAGCAAGTGCACATGCCCTATACCAAACATCTGTCTTTAAAAGCAATCTTGGGACCAGCAGATGGCATAATGGTTAGGTCGCTGGTCTCTCATGTGGTCAACCACAGATCAAATCCCGGATCCAGTGGCTTAAACTCACGCTGGGTGCCTGTGCATACATGCCCAAGATCCCGAGAGAATGGAAGAAAAGGGATTGCCATGGCCATCCCCTCTGAAGGGTGATTTTTCCCTTTCTGTTTCTCTCTCTCTTTCTGGTGAGCACGCGTGCCCTATAGCAAAAACCTCTCCAAAAAAGAAAAAAAAAAAAAAAAAAACTCCTTCCCTAAGAAATATGCCATTCCCAACATTAACCGTGTCTGACCAATTTGATCCTATTACCTGGCCATAGCTAAATGGTCAAATTAAATACCTCATCCACACCACATCATTAAATTATTTTTCCCCAAAGAAACATAAGATTTGGACTGAGATTTTTTCTTTAGAGATAGGAGAAAGAAACATCAAAAACTAAGATAAAGTCATCTTTCACTACATGGGGCTATAATATCGCATGGTGGTTGAAAGCTCAATCATAGTCCAGACTCCAACTAGATATGTATTTCTATTTCTTTCTTATTTTTTTAAAATGGTTTTTGCCATGGGCACATGCACTCACTTTAGACAGAATGGGGGCTAGCAAGTGGCATGGTGGTTAAAGGCACTGGACTCCCACATGGCCAACCACAGCTTAAGTCCTGGATCTAGCAGCTTATTTTCTCACTCTTTGTTTTTGTCCCTCTTAATTTAAATTAAATGTATAAAATAAATTAAAAAGTTAAATTAAGTAAAAAAAGAAAGAGACAGAGGGCGCGCAACAGCAGCAGCAGCAGCAGCAGCAGCAGCAGCAGCCCCGGCTGAAGCGGAAAACAAGGTTTGAGAACTTGCAACTTGAGAAGATGATGGTTACCAGCCCTGCATTGCCTCAGGGAAGAACAGGAACTACTCTACCATTCTTTTTTTTTTTTTTTTTTTGAGAGGTTTTTGCTATAGGGCGTGTGCGCTCGCCAGAC
>NW_006159518.1:2294852-2298210 GCF_000334495.1 Tupaia belangeri chinensis | reverse complement strand
CCATTCTTAGGGAAGCCAGATACCAGAGGATAAGTCACGCTGCAGACCTCCACAACACCATTCCGGCTAACCACAAGATGGCTGCTGTGCCGCATCAACTGATGGTCAACTCTGCTTGCCAGAACCGCCTTCCTGAAACTGTATTCCATGGAGACTCACCTACAGTTGCGGAACTGCACGAGACCCACACTTGATCCAACCTTGAATGGAATCTATTTTCCCTATTGTTAAAAACTTTGGACTCGTGACCCCTCTCCCTCTACTCGCAGGTATCGCATTTTCAATGACCCCTCTGGAGGATAGCTGTCTATAGCAGAGATAGAGTAATTGGGAGAGGGGGAAAGGGCTGAGGGTCAAACATAGGATAAAAAACATATTTATATGTATGAAAGTAGAAATGGAACAGTATTGGTGACGACATGCTTGATTAAGACACTATGTAGTTTATCCTAGATGGGAAACTACACTTGGTGTGTTGTGATGATACTCAGGGAATGAGTGTTAGGCAATATAATTTAATATAAAAAAAGTAATAAGCAGGAGGAAAAAAAAATGCACATTTGATGACTGAAGAGAGTTGTATGGACACAACTGGGGTCTACTTTATAATATGTTCATTCTACTCCCTGGGGTTTATGCCTAGGATCAGATTTGGATACATGTGTAAGGATATGTCAGCTGTGCTAGCTAGTGGATATACTTAGACTAATTGAGTTCATTGGTAGAACAATTGAATGGGGGGGGGCGGAAGCCATTGAGGGCAATCATGAATGTCAGGGACAATGGAGGAGGAAGATGGGACATGGCAGAGGGTGGGGATGGGGAACCTAGGATGGCAAAACAAAAGGCAAGGTATGCAGGACACAAAAATTGGGAAATCATTTGCTGAGAACATATATGTTGATGTGCTTGATTGAGCCAATGCACAGTGTATTTTGGATGGAAAATTCATATGTGTGTTGTGATGAGAAAAAAAAATTTATAATAAAAAACAAAGTATAAAAAAAAAAAAAGGAGGGAGAAGAGGATAAAGACAGCAGTGAACAATAGAGAGGCAGGATGTTAATGAGAAATAGATATGGTTTATTACCTGTTGATGATGACATGTATAGTATTCTCAACTGAACCGGTCTGGAAAGTATTTCATGATGGGTGAAGTCTTTTTAATAAGCAAAATGAGAAATAGTGATTGACTGTTTAAAAAAATTATAATAATAATTATTGGGAAAAGCATGGAAAAGATATTGAATGATAAAGCGGGGAGATTGATATCTCTGTATTGACTGACATGCATGGCATTCCCTTTTGAAAAAGCAATGGAAGTCAATGTAAAGTTATATGTAATCTAGTGTAATAGAAAGAAGATTATGATGATAATAAAATAAAAAAAAAATTTGAGAAAGAAAGAAAGAGACAGAGAGAGGGCAAGTGAGAAATCAGCCCCAGGGAGTGGGGAGGGAGATGGCCATGCCACAATCCCTCCATCCCTCCCCTTCCATTCTCCACTTGGGATTTTGCAGGCACACACATGCCTTTGTGACCTTTAAACTCCTGGGTTCAGGACTTGAACCATGGTCAGCCATGTGGGAATCCAATACCCCAACCACACTACAACACCTACTGTATGTTACATTAAGAGACAGGTATTTATCTTAAAACTATAGTGTCCTTATCCATAAACTGAAAATAAGTAAGCGAGAAATCAAGCTGCCAGGTCTGGGACTTGAACTACAGGCAATCATGTGAGAGTCCACCGTCCCACCTGTCATCCCCCAAAAGGTTAGCTTTTGATTGCTGGAGTAAGTAGCAGAGAAAATGTGCAGAAAGGAAAAAATAAAGCAGACAAAAGCAGAAATAAAATGAACACCAATTCTTTTTCTGGGTCATGGACACACTTCCAAGTTAGGGGTTTTTTTTTTTTTTTTAACTTTCTACAAGGAATTTATTTTGTTCTGACCATTAACACATTTTAAAATGCTGAGACCAAATCCCTTCTTTCATGGATCCCCATCCATGTCTGTAACTGGCCAGCGACCCTGCTAAGCCTCATCACAACACAGCTAGACCAATGCTCACCAGTTCTTGCCTACGTATCAGGGAGCTCTTTTAAGAGTGCTCGCAGAGTATTTGATAGGCATTGGATTTTCTATTTTTAAGTGACCAAATCTAATAAAATGAAAAATGAGTTTACTAAAACAGGTACAAAAGACGATACAGGAGATAAGCTATAAAACCAAAGCATGAGCGGCCCTTGTCATCGATGCCAACCCCTGACACATCAGCGTGGGAAGATGGAGCTGAGAAGCAAGTCTCCAAATCCTTATCACATTTTGGTTTTTGCTTCCCTTTTAAGGTTTTTAAAAAGCTAATAAACCCAAGAGTCCGGCGGACCCACCCAGTGCTTGTAACGTGTCCAGCCTGCCCATGTCCAACTCTGGCGCCTGAGTCAAGTTGGGGTTTTTGACTCCAGTGTTCTTATAATAATATACCTCTCTTTACTTATATAAACATAGAATAAGGTTTTCTTTCTTACAAAGAATGCTATCTCTTATAACTCGATACTATAGGACTTTAGAGGAGATTATACTTGTTCATTTTTATTGAGACATTTTTGCTACAGGTCGTATGCACTTCCCAGAGAGACAGAGACACAAAGAGACAGAAAGTGAGAAATCACCCCGGGGGGTGGGGAGGGTTAGCCACGCTGCAATCCCTTCTTCTCCATTCTCCTTTAGGGATCTTGGGCAAACATGCTTAACCCCCCATGCCCCCTGCCCCCCCAGGAGATTTAAGCTACCAGGTCTGAAACTCAAATTGCAGTCAACAACAGGGAAGTCCAGCGATGTAACCATTACACCATCCCTGTACTACCTCTTTAAAACCTTTAATGGGGGCCAGATTGTGGCATGATGGTTAAGGCAGCTGGAACCCCACACATGACTGACCGTGCAGTTCAAGTTCTGACCTGGTAGCTTAGAAAATACACAGGGCACATGTGTGCATGTATGCCCAAAATCCTGAAAGGAGGGAAAGTGGAGAAGAGGGGATTAAATGTGGAGAGTACTTTCTTGCATTCTCACTTTCTCTCTCTCTCTCTCCATCAAGTGAGTGCACACACATTCTGGCAAAAAAAAATTTTTTTTTTTGGAGAGGTTTTTGCTATAGGGCACATGCGCTCGCCAGAAAGACAGAGACAGAGAGACAGAAAATGAGAAATCACCCCCCGGGGGGATGGCCACACCACAATCCCTTCTACTTCATTCTCTTCTTGGGATCTTGGGCATGCACGCACACATGCCCGGCATGAGTTTAAGCCACCGGGTCCAGGACTCAAACCACGGTCGACTACATGGGAGTT
>NW_006159518.1:2288924-2291789 GCF_000334495.1 Tupaia belangeri chinensis | reverse complement strand
CGAGGACACAAAAAGACAGAAAGTGAGAAATCCCCCCGGGGGGTGGGGAGGGTTAGCCACGCTGCAATCCCTTCTTCTCCATTCTCCTTTAGGGATCTTGGGCACACATGTGCATACCCCAGCATAAGTTTTAGGTTTCCTTTTTTCATTTTTTTTTAATTACAACTTTACTTATTTTATTACTATTATTGTCGTTTTAGTTTTAATTTGACCAGAAAGAGACAGAGAGAAACTGAGAAAGCAAGCTGCCAGGCCCGAGAGTAGAACCGCTGACAGCCATGTGGGAGTCCAGCGTCTTTAACCACCATGCCACCTGCCCCCCCATGAGATTTAAGCTACCAGGTCTGAAACTCAAATTGCAGTCAACAACAGGGAAGTCCAGCGATGTAACCATTACACCATCCCTGTACTACCTCTTTAAAACCTTTAATGGGGGCCAGATTGTGGCATGATGGTTAAGGCAGCTGGAACCCCACACATGACTGACCGTGCAGTTCAAGTTCTGACCTGGTAGCTTAGAAAATACACAGGGCACATGTGTGCATGTATGCCCAAAATCCTGAAAGGAGGGAAAGTGGAGAAGAGGGGATTAAATGTGGAGAGTACTTTCTTGCATTCTCACTTTCTCTCTCTCTCTCTCCATCAAGTGAGTGCACACACATTCTGGCAAAAAAAAATTTTTTTTTTTGGAGAGGTTTTTGCTATAGGGCACATGCGCTCGCCAGAAAGACAGAGACAGAGAGACAGAAAATGAGAAATCACCCCCCGGGGGGATGGCCACACCACAATCCCTTCTACTTCATTCTCTTCTTGGGATCTTGGGCATGCACGCACACATGCCCGGCATGAGTTTAAGCCACCGGGTCCAGGACTCAAACCACGGTCGACTACATGGGAGTTCAGCAACATAGCCATTACGCTAACTGCTGGTCCCATGGCAAAAAATTTTTTAAAACTTAAAAAAATGTTTGGGCTGGCAGATGGTGTAGTGGTTAAGCTAGACTACCCCATGGCTGACCAAGGTTCAAGTCTCAGACCTGGCAGCTTGCCTTCTCACTTTCTCTCTCTGTTTCTCTGTCTTTCTCTGGTCAAATTAAAACAATAACTATAAAGCTAAGAAAAATAATTCTAAATTTAAAAAAATTTAAAAACCTTTAATGGCCCACATATTCCAAAAAATGAAGTTAAAATAAAATGTACCCCAGGACCAGCAGATGGCGTAATGGCTATGTCAATGGACTCCCATGTAGTCAACTGTGATTCGAGTCCCAGACCCAGTGGTTTCAACTCACGCCGGGCGCATGTGCATGTGTGCCCAAGATCCCGAGAGGAGAATGGAGGAGAAGGGATTGATTGTGGTGTGGCCATCCCCCCTGGGGGGTAATTTCTCATTTTCATCTAACTGTCTCTCAATGTCTTTCTGGCGAGCACACGCACCCTATAGAAAAAACCTCCCCCCCCAAAAAAAAAATTAAATTTATTAATTAAATAAAATAAAATGTGTCCCAATACACCATTTTTCATTTGCCAAAGGATACATATGCTCACCAGAGAGAGAGAGACAGGGGTGGGATAGGGGACGAAGCACCCTAAAATGAGGCATAGTCATAATGCAATCCTTTCTACTCCATTTCTCCATCCCATCAGGATTTGGGACTTAAACACAAATAACCAGCAACTTGTTCAAGCTGCTGGGACTATGATTCAAACCACTGTCGACCATGTGGAATCCAACTATGGAGCTATATTAGACTATTAGGCTATAGAGTCAGCACAACATACTTTTTTTTAATTTATTTATGTTTAATTCACGAGAGACAGGAAAAGTGAGAAAACGAGGTCCAGATCCAGGACCAAACAGTGGTGTGCCATGTGGAAGTCCAGCAACTCAATTACCATAGCACCTGCTGGGCCCCAATATACCTTTTTTAAGAGACATTTTTGCAGGTCAGTAGGTGGCACAGTGGTTAAGGCACTGGACACTCCCACAAGGCCGACCACAGTTGGAGTCCTGGACCTGGTGGCATACTTTCTCACTTTCCCTCTTTTTTTCTGTGTGTCTCTCTTTGGTCAAATTAAAATAAATGAATAAATAAAATTAAGTAACTCTTAAATAAAAGAAGAGAGAGAGAGACATTTTTGCAATAGGGCCCAATATACGTTTTAAGATAAATACTTTAGGGGCTGGCTAGTGGCATGGTGGTTGAGGCGCTGGACTCCCACATAGCTGACCACAGTTCAGTCCTGGACCGAGTAGCTTGCTTTCTCACTCTCACCTTCCCTGTCTCTCTCTGGTCAAAAGAGAAGAATAATGATAATGAAATTTAAAATAATGAATAAATTTTTTTAAAAAAAGTACTTTATTAAATTTTACACCTTGAGCATGTCTTTGAAAAAGATAAAATAGACAATGAGTGGTAGTTGACATAAATCATTCTACCACTTCCCATTCACCTCTTTATCCTTTTTATTTTTTTAAAGATTTTATTGAACTTTATTTATTTATTTAAATTTGATGAGAGACAGAAAGAGAGAGAGAGAGAAAGTGAGAAGGCAAGCTGCCAGGTCAAGGACTTGAATCATGGCATGAGGGAGTCCAGCGCCCTTAACCACCATGCCATCTGCCGGCCTCTATCCTTTCTTTTTAAATTTTGCCAGAGGATGGGGACCAGCAGGTGGCGTGATGGTTAAGGCGCTGGACACTCCCTCATGGCCTACCAGTGTTCGAGTCCTAAATCTGGTAGCTTGCTTTCTCACTGTCACTCTCACACTCTCACCCTCTCTCTTGCTCTGGTCAAATTAAAAAAATAAATGAATGGGGAACCAGCAGTTAGCGTAATGGCTATGTCGCTGGACTCCCACGTA
>NW_006159518.1:2274327-2288701 GCF_000334495.1 Tupaia belangeri chinensis | reverse complement strand
TAAAATAAAATAAATAATTATTATTATTTTTTTTTTTTTTTTGCCAGAGGGCACGTGTCCTTGGAAGACAGGCAGGGAAAGTGAAAAAGCACATCCCATGGGTAACAGTCGCACTGCAATCCCGTCCCCTCATATCTTCTCCCTTTTGGGATTTTAGGCATGCACACATATGCTCCTAGAGTGTTTTTCAAGCCCCTGGGACTTTGATTTGAACCATGCAATCTGCCATGTGGGATTTAACCACCCTAACCACCACACCACAGGCTGGGACTACCCTCTTGACCCATCTACCTACTACTTGCTTATCTTTTTGTCTTGAATCTGACCTATAACAGCCCCTAGCCAGCCTTGTATCACTGTCCATGTTTACTAATAAACTGAAGTAGAGACTCCTTTGTTTAGTGATGCATTCACCCACAAACAGTAACATATTACAAGGAAACAAGATGGGTCAATCCACAGCCAATCAATTAAGGGAGCTAGATCTCTCAAGGCTTTGAATCCTACCTGAGGACCTGGAAATCACCCTGGACACGTGTGCACACATGCCCAAAATCCCAACAGGATGGAAAAACAAAGGAGTAGAGATTCCAAGATAATCATGCCCCATTATGAGCTGCTTTCTCCCTCCATCTTTCACTCTCTTTCTCTCTAGCAAGCACACGCATACTTTGGCAAGTAAGCAACAACCAAAAAAGAACTCAGAGAGTATACCTATTCATACTTCAAGTCTGTAATTTTTTTTAGTGATTTCATCCTCCATCTTTTAAGCCCCATTATTGTTTGTCCGTTTCTAGAGATTTTTGCTACAGGGTGCATACACTCACCAGAGAGAGATGGAGAACAGAAAGAGAAAAATCGATAACAGAAAGAAAAAAATCAGCCCCCAGAGGGGATGGTCACACCGCAATCCCTTCTCCTTCATTCTTGTCTCAGGATTTTGGGCACACATGCACATGCGCCCAGCCTGACCTAAGTTTTAATCAGCCAGGTCCAGTGTGGTCAACTTCATGGGAGTCCAGCAATGTAACAACTATGCCATCTGCTGGTCTCAAAGCCCCATTATTATAATACTAGAAAAACAGCTATAATTATCCTACAACACATTCCAATGAACAATCTAAACATACCAATAGAACCATAAAAATATTTCTCAGAGATTCGCCATCCTATACAGATTACTTGGTCATTATTACTACTGATCAGAAATTGCCCAGGCAGCCCCAGTCACTATGACACAGAAAGTAGGGTGTCACTACGCAATGCTAGAACCACATCAAAGACCGGAGTTCAGAATCTCAAATTAACCTGAACACAGTAAGCAGGGCCTGTAGCCCGTGATCCCAGCTGACTGGAAGGCTGAGAGGAGGAAAGAGGAGGATTGCAGTATATTGAGACACTGTTCAACTGTTCAGAGTACCTACCTACCTGCCTGCCTGCCAGCCTCTCTCTTGCTAAGGAAAGAAACTCAGGGAAAAAAGAAAAAGAGAAAAAGAAAGAAACTTAGGGGGACAGCAGGTGGCATGGTGGTTAAGACAGGTGGACTCCCACATGGCTGACCACAGTTCAAGTCCCGGATCTGGCAGCTTACTTTCTCACGTTTCTTCTCTCTGTCTCTGGTTAACTTCAATAAAAAAATAAAATAATGACAATGAATAAAATTAAATAATTTTTTAAAAAAAGAAACACACTGAGACCAGCAGATGGCGTAATGGCTATGTTGCTGGACTCCATGTAGTCAACCACAGTTGGTGGCTTAAACTCACGCTGGGCGCGTGTGTGCACACGTGCCCAAGATTTCAAAAGGAGAATGAAGGAAAAGGCACTGTGGCATGGCCATCTTCCCTGGGGGGGGGAAGGGCATGATTTCTCACTTTCTGTCTCTCTTTGGCTTTCTCCCGAGCACATGCGCCCTATAGCAAAAACCTCTCAAAAACAAAAAACAAAACAAGAAACAAAACAAACCTAGAAAAGAGAAAAATATGCATATGTACATACATATTTATACACACACATATATCCCCCAAGCAAAAATAAAAGCTTCTGGGGACCAGAAGTTGCTGTAATGGCTATGTTGCTAGACTCCCATAGAGTTGACCACAATTCAAGTCCCAGACCTGATGGCTTAAACTAAGGCCGGACACATGTGCACACATGCCCAAGATCCCAAGAGAAAGGAGGAGAAGGGATTGTGGCATGGCTATCCCCACCAAGGAGTGATTTCTCACTTTCTATCTCTGTCTCTGTCTTTCCAATGAGCACATGCACCCTATAGCAAAAACCTCTCAAAAAATAAATAAATAAATAAAGGCTTCTGCTATAAACGAGGTTTGTCTTCTTTTTAAAGAATTGTTTATTTGTTTATTTTTCATTTTCATTTGAACAGAAAGAGAAGAGGAGAAAGCAAGACGCCAGGTCCAGGACTCAACCCATGGTCTACCATGTGAGAATCCAATGCCCTTAACCACCATGCTACCTGCCAGCCTAAATAAAAGCTTTTTTTAATAACTAGATAAAATGTTGAAAATTTGTTTTCTGCCTTCTGTCAAGTTCTTAGTCTACTCCAGAAAGAACTACCACATTACAAATGGTCATAATTTGTTTTTAATTTATTTCTTCCAAGGCCAACACATGGTATGGTGGTTAAGGTTCTGGACTCCCACATGGCCAACCATGGTTCAAGTCCTGGACCAGGCGGCTTGCTTTCTCATTTTCCCTGTCTGTCTCCCTTTGGTCAAATGAAAAAATAACAAATGGATTTTTTTTTTTTTTTTTTTTTTGGAGAGATTTTCGCTATAGGGCATGTGCGCTCGCCAGACAGACAGAGAGAAACATTAGAGACAGAAAGCAGGAAATCACCCCCAGGGGGGATGGTCACGCCGCAATCCCTTCTCCTCTATTCTCCTCTCGGGATGTTGGGCACGCACGCACACGCGTCCGGCGTGAGTTTTAAGCCACCGGGTCCGAGACGTGAACCACGGTCGACTACGTGGGAGTCCAGTGACATAGCCATTACGCTAACTGCTGGTTCCCATTTTTTTTTAATTTATTTCTTCCATGAGCAAGAGACACAGAAAGATATAGA
This sequence comes from Tupaia belangeri chinensis, assembly GCF_000334495.1. Classification (NCBI taxonomy): domain Eukaryota; kingdom Metazoa; phylum Chordata; class Mammalia; order Scandentia; family Tupaiidae; genus Tupaia; species Tupaia belangeri. The sequence goes on along the minus strand of NW_006159518.1, from coordinate 2,285,616 downwards.
CAGCCAGCACCCTCAATAGAATCATGGCACTACAATCTGCTCCTAACCTTAGTCATTCCTGCATCATGGGCACATGTGTGTCTGGCACACTCAAGGTCTCCAGCACAAACCGGAGGCTCCTGTGTGGGTTAGCCTCATTTTACTCATTTGCCAGTGATCAACACAGCTAACGGTAATATTTCTGTATGGTTAATGAAGAATAAATCTATTCTCCCTGATATTTCGGTAAGTTTAATTGGAAAATTGCCTTGGGCCACAAAGAATAAACATATCTTTTCCTTATTTTTCTTTTAAGAGATATTTTTGCTATAGGGCCCATGTGCTCAGGAAAGAGACAGGGAGATTCAGAGAGAAAGCAAGAAATCGGCCACCAGGGGACATAGCCACACCACAATTCCTTCTCCCCTATTCTCCCCTTGGGGTTTTGGGCAGAAACATAGGCTCTCAGTGTGAGTTTGAAGCCACTAAACCACCTATTGGCCCCTCTTCTTCATTCCTCTTTTTTTTTAAATATTTATTTATTTATTTAATTCCATTTGTTATTATTTTTTAATTTGACCAGAGAGAGATAAAGGGAAAGTGAGAAAGCAAGCTGCCAGGTCTGGGCCTCGAACTGCGGTTCGCCATGTGAGAGTCCAACACTCTTAACCACCATGCCACCTGCCAGCCCTGGCTCTTTCTCATTCGTATAGATGACAAAGGAATTCAAAAAGAAAGTAGCCAACCAAATAAAAAAGGGAAAGTTTTGCCAAAGGGACTGCATGTTTAAAAACAGGGAGTGTTCAAAACTAAACTAAACACATACAGATCCAGTAAGAAAAAACTTGACACTCACAAAAACTGTTGTGCTTTTTTTACCATTAAACAAAAAATAGTAGAATTATCAATACACTTTCATATTTCTACTGCCACTGTAGTCTAACTATGATTAGCTAATGTAATCTTCAAATTATTAATATTTCAAGCATTCCTGATCTGCAACTACAATTATGAAAGCCCACATGACTTCACATTTTTGTTTTCAAATGATACACCACCATATATTTACTTGGTTCAATTTATTTTTTGTATTTTAACAAATCTCTTTTAAATGCCAAGTCAATATATAGCCTAAATTTTTTCCTTTACTGACAACATTTAAATAAAAGACTGATAATGTTTAAACGACAACATGACTACAGCCTCCTAAATTACTCACTGAACTATTTTAAAGGTTTTGATAAACAGCCCTTACCACTCTGGCTGCTCTCTCCTGAGATTCACATTTTCTGCAAAACCATGGTCCAGTGGGTACTTGAACAATGCCATAGCACGCTGTGGAGAAATAAAATGTTTTTTAAAATATTAAGATTTAGTTAAGGAATGTCAATACCCTTTTCAAAATCCTGGTAAACTACCTGCTTTAGAGACATTAAAACATTTCATATTCTTTTTACCACACTTATAACCAACTTAATTAAAATACTAAAACTGTATATGTGGCCTGCCCCACGGCCTCATAGTTAAGAGAGCCAGATCCCACAATTGTGCGATTTAAATCCCAGACCTGGTGGCTTGAAAACACACAGAACATGTGTTTAAGCCTGAAATTCTAAAAGGACAGAGAAATGAAGAAACTTCTAGCCATACCCCATTGGGGAGGGCTTTTTTCCCTCTTCCTCTCTTTCTCAGGCTAGTGTATATGTCCTCTGGCAATTTTTTTTTTTGAGAGGTTTTCGCTATAGGGCGCGTGCACTCGCTAGAAATCTAGAAAGAGAGAGACAGAGAGATAGAAAGCGAGAAATCACCCCCCCAGGGGGAATGGCCACACAACAATCCCTTCTCCTCCATTGCCCTCCCAGGATCTTGGGCACACAAGCACACGCGCCCGGCATGAGTTTAAGCCACCGGGTCCAAGACTCGAACCGCAGTCAACTACATGGGAGTCCAATGACATAGCCATTACGCTAACTGCTGGTCCCAAAATTAAATATCTCTTTAAAAAAAAAAAACAGTGAAGTGCAAGGGGACCAGCAAATGGCATAATGGTTACATCGCTGGATTCCAACGTGGCAGGCTTCGGTTCAAATCCTAGACCTGGCAGCTTCAAACTCACACTGGGCAAGGGCATATGTGTGCCCAAATCCAGAGAGGAGAGTGAAAGAGAAGTGACTGTGGCATGGCCATCCCCTCTGGAGGGGGATTTCTCACTTTGTCTCTCTGTCTCTGGCAAGCCCATGTGCCCTATAGCAAAAGTTTCTTTAAAAAAAAAAAAAAGTGAAAATACCGGACCAGCAGGTGGCATAAAAGTTAAGGCACTTGATCTACATGGCCAACTCCACAGTTTAAATCCTGGACTCAGAATTTGAAATCACACTGGGCACCTGTGTGCGTGTGCCCAAGATCCCGAGAGAATGGAGAAGGGAATGCAGTGTGATCACCACCCTTGGGAATGATTACCCACTTCTCTGTGTGTTTCACAAAAGCACATGCACCTTATGGAAAAAAAAAAAAAAAAAAAAAAGAAGAGAACTCATTAATATGAAATGTCCAGAATACATAAATCCATACACAGAAGATAGATTACTGGTCACCCAGGGGTAGAGAAACTGGTAAGATATAAGAAGTAACTGCTAATAGGTCCAAGATTTGTTAGGGTGATAAAAAGATCTAAAATTGGTTGTGGTAAAGGTTACACAATACTGTAAATATTTTTTTAAGAATTATTTTATTTAATTTTATTCATTGTTATTATTTTATTAAAGTTAACCAGAGAGACAGAGAGAGAAGGAAAGCTATAAAGGAAGCTGCCAGGTCCAGAATTCAAACCCTGGTCAGTCACGTGGGAGTCCAGCCGCCTTAAGCCACCACGCCACCTATCAGTCTCATTTCTGTGAATATATTAAAAACTACCAAAACTACAGAATTTTGGGGCCGGCAGGAGGCCCACGTGGTGGTTAAGGCACTAGACTCCCTCCCACACGCAGTTTGAGTCCCACACGTGGCAGCTTGCTTTCTCATTTTCCCCCTTGGCATACTTACGCATGCACACGCTCTCTGTCCCTCTCTGGTCAAATGAAAATAAAAGAAAGCAAGAAAAGAAAGGAAGAAATAAAGAAAGTTGAGTGAAATAATTCTTAAAAAAAAAAAAAAAAGAAGAAACTACATAATTTTACACTTACTAGGGTAAATTGTGGGTTAGTCCTGTAGAATAACTGTTAAGCACTGTACACAGGAAGCGAGATCCCACATGGTTAATAACTGTTCAAGTCCCAGCCCAGTGGCTTAAAAAAACTACATGCATGTGTACACATGCCCAAAACTTATTACAGAATAAAGAAATGGAAGAAAAAAAAGGATTGTAAGGTGACCACACCCTACTGGGGAAGGCTCTCTTACTTGCGGGCTCTCTCTCTAGTGAGTACGCACCCAAGTAGTAACCTAAAAAAAACAGGGGGCGTGAAATTGAGGGTTGAGTCAATGACCTACCAGTTACATCTCTAGACTCCCAAGTAGTTGCATGCGGTTCAAGTCCCAGATCCGGAACCTTAAAAGTCACACTGGGTAGAGCTGTCGATAGGTTCATGTACCTACTATTTGAACAGAATCCTAACCTGTTTCCTGGCTTTAAGTTTTAAGCGAAGTTATCTAGCATTTCTTTGATTTATTAAAGTTAAAACTGCTTTTCTTGAAATTATCAGCTGAACTTGGTATCGAAAGGATTTAGATTATTTAAGAAATTGTGTGATCAATAAAATATGGGGCAAAAAGGAATGGAAAACAACTGTAAACACCAGAGATACTGGGAAGGGTGGGAAAGGACAGAGGGTCAGAAATAGGGGTAAAATATGTATGTGTGTGTGTGTATACATATATATATATATATATATATATATATACATAAATATATACATGAAACTAGAAATGGAAAATTATTGACAATAACATGCATGATTGAGTCACTATGCAGTATATTCTGGATGGGAAATCATTTTGTATGCTTGTGATGATGCTTAGGGAATGAATGTAAATTAATTAAAAAAATGTTTCAGAAAAAAAAAAAAAGCTCATGGAAATATGTATAATGGGAAAACTATGTATGAATTTCAAAAAGTTTTTGTACAAAGGGGGACCAGCAGTTAGCGTAATGGCTATGTTGCTGGACTCCCACATAGTCGACTGTGGTTCGCATCCCGGACTGGGTGGCTTGAAACTCACGCCGGGTGCATGTGCGTGAGTGCCCAAGATCCCCAGAGGAGAATGGAGGAGAAGGGATTGCAGCGTGGCCATCCCCCCGGAGGATGATTTCTCACTTTCTGTCTCTCTGTCTCTGTCTTTCTAGCGAGCACAGGAGCCCTACAACAAAAACCTCTCCAATAAAATAAAGTTCTGTATCTTGATGGCCATTGTCAGTATCCTGATTGTGATATTGTGTTGTTGTGCAATTGGTTATCATCAGGGAAAACTGAGGAAAGGGTGTGTCACACTGGGAATGTGTGCATGCATGCATACCCAAGATCCAAAAAGGAGAATGGAGGAAAAGGAACTGCGGCACAGCCATCCCTTGCAGGGTATGATTTTTCTCTCTCTCCTCTCTCGTAAGTGCACATGCCTTATGGCAAAAATCTCTCGAAAACTGAGGACAGCTGGTGGCATAGTGGTTAAGGACACTGGACTCCCACATGGCTGACCATGGTTCCATTCCTAGACTGGCGCCCTGCCTTCTTGTTTTCTCTCTCTCTCTCTCTCTCTGTCCCTCTCTGGTCAAATTAAAATAAATCAACAAAGTTAATAAAAAATAATTTTTTTAAAGAATCACTTAATTGTATTCATTCATTCATTCATTTTTTTTAATTTTTTTAACCTTATTTTTATTTATTTATTCATTCATTCATTTTAATTTGACCAGAGAGAAGGAAAGTGAGAAAGCAAGCCACCAGATCCAGGACTCGATCCATGGTTGGCCATGTGGGAGTGTCCAGCACCCTTAACCACCACACCACTTGCTGGTCCCCATTTTATTTTAATTTGACAAGAGAGAAAGTGAGAAAGCAAGCCACCAGGTCTGGGATTTGAACTGAGGTCACCCATGTGGGAGTGTCCAGCTCCTTAACCACAATTCCACCTGCTAGTCCCCAATAAAAATAATTTTTTAAGGAATTATTTTTTATTTAATTTTATTTATCCATTCATTTTAATTTGACCAGAGAGACAACGAGAAAGAAAGTGAGAAAGCAAGCTGCCAGGTCTGGCATTCAAACCGTGGTCAGCCATGTGGGAGTATCCAGCACCTTAGCAACCACGCCACCAGCTGATCCCTAAAAAAAATTCTTAAAAAAAAAAAAAAAAAAACTCGGGATCAGCAGTTGGTGTAATGGCTATGTCACTGGACTCCCATGTAGTCGACGACGGTTCGTGACCCAGACCTGGTGGCTTAAAACTCAAGCCAGGAGCATGTGCATGCATACCCACCCAAGATCCTGAGAGGAGAATGGAAGAGAAGGGATTATGGTGTGGCCGTCCCCTCTGGGGGTGATTTCTCACTTCCTGTTTCTCTGTCTCTGACTTTCTGGCAAGCACCCACATCCTATAGCAAGCCTCTCCAAAAAAAAAAAAAAAAAAAAAAAACAATTTTCACATGGGGCAAAGGGCCCAACAGGTGGCATAGTGGTTAAGGTGCTGGACTCTCACATGTTCAGCCATAGTTTTGAGTCCCAGATCCACCAACTTTAAATTCATAGCAGGCACATTTGCATGCATGCACAAAATTTCAAGAGGAGAATGGGAAAGGGATTGCAACATGTCCATCCTCCTCCCCAGGGAGGTGATTTCTCACTTTCTGTCTCTCTGTTCCTGTCACTTTGGCAACACACATCCTATAGCAAAACTAATAGTAAAAAATAAATTAAAAATATATATACGGGGCAGCAGGTGGCATGGTAGTTAAGAGCCCTGGACTCCCACATGGCCGACCACAGTCAAATCCTGACCTGGTGGCTTGCTTTCTTACTTTCCCTCTCTCTCTCTGATCAAATTGGAAAATAATAATAATAAAGTTAAAATAAAAATAATTCTTTATAAAAAAAAATGTACATATGTAAGTAAATATTGGACCAGTATGGTGGTTAAAAGGGCTGGACTGGGACCAGCAGTTAGTGTAATGGCTATGTCGCTGGACTCCCATGTAGTCGACCACAGTTCGAGTCCCAGACCCGGTGGCTTAAAACTCACGCTGGGCGTGTGTGCATACGTGCTCAAGATCCCAAGAGGAGAATGGAGGAGAAGGGACTGTGGCGTGGCCATCCCCCCTGGGGGGTGATTTCTCGCTTTCTGTCTCTCTGTCTCTGTCTGGCGAGCGCACGCACCCTACAGCAAAAACCTCTTCAAAAAAAAAGAGGGCTGGACTCCCACATGGTCGACCACGGTTCGAATCCCAAACCTGGCAGCTTGCTTTCTCACTTTCTCTCTCCCTCTCTCTCACTCTCTGTCTCTCTCTGGTCATATTTAAATAAATAAATAAAGTTAACTAAAATAACTCTTATATATATATGTAAATAAATGAAGTTAAAATAATTCTTTAACACACACACAGGGCGCATGCTTGTGTACCCAAGATCCTAACAAGCTGGTAGGCTGTGACAGGAAGAGGGGAGGATGATGGTGGCTTGGTTAATACCCTACAGAGGGGGCCGGTGAGTGGCATGGTGGTTAAAGGCACTGGACTCCCACATGGCTGACCACGGTTCAAGTCTCGGACCTGGTGGCTTGCTTTTTCACTTCCTTTCTCTCTCTGTCTCTCTCTGATCAAATGGAAAATAATAATGATAGGAATAATAAATAAAGTTAAATGAAATAATTAAAAAAAAAAAATACCCTACAGAGGGTGCACTCTCCCCTCCTTCTTCTCCCCTTCCTTCTCTCCAATCTTTTTGTGTCTCCCTTCCCAAACAGTATGCACACGCATGCTATCATTATTTCAATATTCTTTTTTTAAAAACACTGTTGTTGGGGGTCCTGGCAAATGGCGTGGTGGTTAAGGGCGCTGGACTCCCACATGGCCAACCATGGTTCGAGACCTGGACCTGGCGGCTTGCCTTCTCACTTTCTCTTTCTTTCTCTCTCTTCTCTCTCTCTCTCTCTCTCTCTCTCTGGCTCTGTCCCTGTGTGGTCAAATTAAATAAATAACTTAAGTTAAATTTAAAAATTTATTAAAAAAAAAAACAGTTAAACAGTTATTAGGGTCAACTAGTGGTGTGGTGGCTGGGGCACTGTGGTTCTAGTACAGATCTGGCAGCCTGCTTTCTCACTTTCCCTCTTTCTCTCTCTCTGGTGAGTGCATCAAACTGAAAAATAATAATAGATAAAATTAAGTAATTCCTTAAAAAAAAAAAATAAAAAACGGGAACAGCAGGTGGCATAGTAAAGGCGCTGGACACTCCCACATGGCCAACCATGGATCGAGTCTTGGACCTAGTGGCTTGCTTTCTTACTTTCTCTCACTCTATTTCTCTGTGTGTTTGAGAGAGAGAGGTGTCAAATTAAAAATGAATGAATAAAAATAAATTAATAAAGTTAAATAATTCTTCAAAAAAATTATGCAGAGCTGGCACAGCAGCTTAGAAATTAAGTGAATCCCATTCTCAGCCTCAACAGATTAAAAAAGCATACCAGACAGTGTGTGTGTGTGTGTGTGCCCCCAAATCCCAACAGAATGAAGGAGAAGGAATTGTGGCAAGACTACACCACATTGAGAAGTGGTCTCTGCCTCCATCTCTCTCTCTCTCCCCGACAAGGGAATATACCCTCTTACAGTTAATATAAAAAAGTACATTTATTTCTAAATGTATAATACGAATTCTCAAGTTTATCTGAGTATACATCACATTCTAACCGACAATTTCCTTCTTTAAAAATTAGTTTGATGGGACCAGCAATGAGCATAATGGCTATGTCGCTGGACTCCCATTACGCTTGACCATTATTTAAGTCCCAGACCCAGTGGCTTAAACTCACGCCCGGCGCGTATGCATGCATGCCCAGATCCCGAAAGGAGAATGGAGGAGAAGGGATTGTGGCATGGCCATCCCCCCTGGGGGGTGATTTCTTGTTTTCTGTCTCTCTGTCTCTCTGGCGAGCGCATGCACCCTATCACAAAAAAACCTCTCCAAAGAAAAATTAGTTTGATTAGCTAGCTCAGTAATACTGTACAACTGAAAAGAATCCAGATCCTACATGGCAATTACAGTTTGAATCCCTTGCTTCATCATGCATGAGTGGCCAAAATCTGATAGGCTAAATATCAGGAAGAAAGGGATCAGGGTGTGACCAGACCCTGTGGAGAGAGCTCATCTCTCTCCAGTCTGTCACGCGTATTATATGTATACATGCTCTATCATGAATAGCAAAAAGTAAACACTGGTTTTTAAGAGAGCTGACGGTGTTACAACAGTAAGACACAGTGCTCTGTGAAGCTGCCCTTTCATGAGAAGATGCCAGCTTTGCACCCAGAGACCTCCCTGAATATGTGAGAAACATGTCCATAGACCAGGACTTGTTGAGACTGGGAGTATATTGAGACTTCCAGAACTTGTTGGCAGTTCTGTCTGTCTCTCTCCCTCATGGGATAAACAAACTTTTCAAAAACTGTTTTTTGGGACCAGCAGATGGTGCAGCCATTATGTCACTGGACTCCCACATGCCAACCATGGTTCAAGCCCTGGACCCTGTGTCTTGAAAATCACGCCAGATGCACGTGCCCAAGATCCCAAGAAGAGAATGGAGGAGGGACTGTGGCATGGCCAATCTTCGTGGAGGGTGATTTCTCACTTTCCCTCTCACTGTCTCTCTGCCTAGCCAGCACACATGCCCTAAAGCCAAAACTTCTTTAAAAAAAAAAAAAACACTATTTTTTTTCCTACGGAATTATTTATTCATTCATTTATTATTTTAATTTGACCAGAGAAAGACAGATGCACAGAGAGAAGGAAAGTGACAAAGCAAGCCACGGAGACTCAAACCGTGGTTGGCCATGTGGGAGTGTCCAGCGCCTTAACCACCATGCCACTTGCTGACCCCCTAAAGTAGTTTTTAATATTAATATTTAATTAGCTCAAAACTGCAAATTTTTCAAACATGCAAAAACACTAAGAGTCTATTGAAATTTTCATATGACCTTGCTCAGCAGAAGACTGAAAATATCTGAAATATTGGAAAGCATTTAAAGAACACAAAATCTTAACTTTTTTAAAACTTTTTAAAAGTTGGGGCCTGCAGGTGGTGTGGTGGTTAAGGCGCTGCACTCCCACAATGTTGACCATGGATTGAGTTCCAGAGCTGGAGGCTTGCTTTCTCACTTTCCCCACTCCCTCTCTCTGGTAAAATTAAGTAATAAAAATAATAAATAAAGTTAACAGATAATTCCATAAAAATAAAAAAAACTCTTAAAAACTAAACAACAAATCTTTTTCTTTTTTCTTTGAAGAGAAATTTTTGCTATAGGGCCTATGTGCTCCCTAGAAAGACAGAGAAACAAAGTGAGAAGTCACCCCCCTGGTGGGATGGCCATGCTGGGATCCCTTCTCCTCCTCCTCCATTTTCCTCTTGGGATCTTGGGCAAGCACGCACACAGGCCTGGAGAGAGTTTAAGTCGCCAGGTCCAGGACTTGAAACATGGCTGACTACGTGGGAGCCCAGCAACGTAACCATTACTCCATCTGCTGGTCCCAACATCAAACCCCTTTCAACACTTATAGACACCAGAGTAAAAATGTTCTGTATGTCAGTAAACAAAGATCAGTAAACAAAACTGACCATCAGAGTCCAAAACCTTGGTTTTTTGTTTTGTTTTGTTTAAGATTTCCATAGGGCAGATACACTCACCAGAAAGGACAGCACAAAGAGAGAGGAGAGGAAAGGTGAGAGATCACCCCCTGGGGGGATGGCTACACTACAATCCCTTCTCCTCCATTCTCCTCCTGTGCTCTTGGGCATGCACCCACACAAATACCAGGCACAATTCTAAAGCCACGGAGACTGGGACTCCAACGGTTGAGGGCAATGTGGGAGTCCACCCATGTATTGTGCCATTTGCTGGCCCCTCAGTATCTAGTTTTAACAGACGTGATTTTCACTCCTTAAAAAAGGGATGTGGGCCACCAGGTCGTGGGGAGGTTAAGGCAGCTGGATCCCACATGGTCAACTTTGTTTAGGAGTCCCAGACCTGCTGGCTTGAAAATTACATCGGTGTGCATATACACATGCACCCAAAATCCTGAGAATGAAGAAGGGACTGGAATGGAGAAGGGACTACGGCATGGACCAGTGATTTTTTACTTTCTCTCTCTTTCTCAGGTGAACATACTCACCTTATAGCAAAAGCTTAAAAAAAGAAAAAGACCACAACTTCATGCCTTATATTCAGTTTGCTTTCCTTTGTAGTGTCCCTGCATACAGTACCAAGCCTAGACAACAAGAACATCACTCAATGAAGTGAGGAATGGGAAAGGGAGAAGGAAGGTGAATAAACAGGGAGCCACCAGTAAGGCTACTTGGGCCTCAATTCCTTACCACGTGAAGAGTTAGAAACTTCAAGGCTAGAAAACTATCTTGTGTCCTTGGGTTTTGTTGTATAGCCAAAACACTCACTTCATGGAAATATGCATAAATACATTCAAGGGCTCCCTAGCCAACCTGCAACATGCCACCCTTCTTCAGTCACCTAGGCTAAAGTGGGCTGAGGCAGCCACTGGACCGCCCTCCCCACCAGCCCAGTGCAGCTCAGCCCAGGCACTCTGCAAGGCTGGCCCTGCGGCAGGAGGAGCTAAGCCAGATAGCTAGGGGTGCAACCTAGGCTGCCCTTCCCTCCCTACCCTAAGAGCCAAGGCCACCCTGTGTCCCACCCTCCCCATCGCAGGGTGTCCTGCCTTCCCAGCCTCCCAGGCAGGCTCCACACCACAGGAAGACACACTGCGGCAGATGGGAGCAGGACGTAAAGGGAGGGCTCTCCAGCTACCAGGCCCCCACCCACAGCTGCCTTGACCCCCAGGAGCGGCGAACGCTCCCCACCAACCCCAACCCAGGCGCGGGGCGCGGGGCGCACCAAGGCTGCCTAGGAAAGTGTGCGGGCCCGGCCACGGGAGCAGTTGGCGTCCGAATGACACTTGAGAGAGTGTGAGCAGAATCACATGACAGCCGGGCCACATGCACTTTCTCTCCCAGGCGCAGCCCACACCCCCTCCACCCCGCGGCAGACCCCCAAGTCCCTCCTGGGGCCGACACGGGGCCGGGGCGGGGCGGGGGGGCTGCCGGTGT
>NW_006159518.1:2273760-2274010 GCF_000334495.1 Tupaia belangeri chinensis | reverse complement strand
ACCGCCTCCTCCGCCTCCGCCTCCTCCTCGTCGTCTTCCCTCCCCACCTCCACCCGGCCGCCAACGCGGGCGCCCGGAGAGGGCACACATAATCAAGTAGGCCTCCGCACAGGCGCACTGGGGGGGCTCCCGCTGGGCCAGGGGCAGCGAGGGAGGGGAAAGGGCTGCGCTTCCTCCTCCGAGCGTCACCGGCGTGCGCGCCCGCCCTGCGGCCGGCGTGAGGGAGGAGACCTGGAGAGGCGAGGCCTGC
>NW_006159518.1:2253978-2255729 GCF_000334495.1 Tupaia belangeri chinensis | reverse complement strand
TGTGCGCGTCGGGATGAGGCTTTGGGGTGGGGGAAGGAAACGGGGGAGGCGGATGCCACAGGCCAGGAGGGCGTTTTGTCCGAGTAGCTGGAGGGGACTCCCCGAGGGCATGTCCCTGCGCCTGGAACTTACCTGACGGCCTTTTCCTCACTGACTGGCCCGAGGGTAACAAGGGTGGGGCGGCCGTGCCAGCTTCTATGAAGGATGTAATGAAGCATGGCTTCCTGCAGTTGGCCGCGCTAACTTCACCGCAGCCTCTCCACCCATTACATTCTCATCCTGGAATCTTCCCAAAGTTCACCCCGTGGCAGTGCTGCCAGATCTGCCGCCCATTTATGCACCTCACTTTCCCCAGTGACAAACGAAAGCGTCTCACAGAGTGAAGGTCAAAAGCCTGGGTTAGGGTTATACTCGCAGAGGGAACACCGAGGCTACCCTCAGTTTGCCTTGTATGTACACATGGGGGTTTCGGTCAGGAATTAGCAAAATAATGTGAAGAACTGGACCCCATGCTCCATAGTCACCAAGATCATTTCATAACTCCTTAAAACAGTGGAGTCAGATTTTGATCCGGGGATTCCTCTGCTGTGTCTTTTCTCCAAATTTACTGTTGAAAATGTGAGGTCATTTAAGTGACAGAAATGGGAGCTCCCTCTTCCTATACAAATAGAAAATGAATGAGGCCTATGTGAGTAAATTAATTAGCTGGATGCTGGGCAGTTTCAAGCTAAATTCTTCCACTGTGGCCTTATCCCTTATGAATCCATGGAAGCCCGATGTCGGAATTTAAGCAAAAAGTGTCTAACTATAAAGGCTGAGCATGAAGTGGGAATTATGGATAGATTAGTTAGGTGACAAGCATAGTTGTAAGATGAATTTGTGAATTTAGAGTGATATCCTAAAGGTACAAAATGTTTCACCAGGAGTTGGCAATATGATATAATGGCTGGAAATGCACTTTTATAGACTACTGAAAGATGAAGGAACCCCAGTTCGAGCCAATCACCAAAAGACAATGGTTTAAGCTTTAAACACATTGCAAATGTTCTAAAAAACAGAAAATAAAGGAGTAGGCAGGTGGTTAAGGGAGCTGGACTAGCACAGTACTGACTGCGGTTAAGTCCAGGACCACCTGGCAGTTTGCTTTCTCACTTTCTCTCTCTGTCCCTCTTTGTCTCTCCCTCTGTCCCTCTCTGATCAAATTAAGATAAATAAAGGTAGGGTGGGGGCAAGGAGGTGGGTGGTTAAGGGCACTGGACTCCCACATGGCCAGCCATGGACCTGATGACTAGCTTTCTCAATGTCTTTCTCTCTCTGTCCCTTTCTGGTCAAATTTAAATAAAAAAAGGGGGCCAGCAGGTGGTATAATGGTTAAGGGTGCTGGACTCCCTCATGGCTGACCACAGTTCCAGTCCCAGACCTCGCGACTTGCTTTTTCACTTTCCTACTTTCTCACTTTCTCACTCTGATAAAGTTGGGACCAGCAGTTGGCGTAATGGCTATGTCGCTGGACTCCCAGTAGTCGACAGCAGTTCGAGTCCTGGACCCAGTGGCTTAAACTCACGCCAGATGCGTGTGTGCATGTGCCCAAGATCCTGAGAGGAGAATGGAGGAGAAGGGATGGTGTGGCCATCCCCCCTGGGGGGTGATTTCTCACGTTCTGTCTCTCTCTCTCTCTCTCTCTCTCTCTCTGTCTTTCTGGCGAGCACACGTGCCCTATAGCAAAAAGCCTCTCAAAAAAAAAAAAAAAA
>NW_006159518.1:2246309-2253763 GCF_000334495.1 Tupaia belangeri chinensis | reverse complement strand
GTCTGGCGAGCACACGCGCCCTACAGTGAAAATCTCTCAAAAAAAAAAATAATAATAATAATTCTTAAAAAGGGGGGGCGGGGGGAGAGGTGCCATAGTGGGTAAGGGCACTGGAATCCCACATGGTCAACAACGGTGTCCCGGACCTGGCGGCTTGCTTTCTCCCTTTCTCTCTCCCTCTCTCTCTCTGTGCCTCTCTGGTCAAATTAAAGTAAAAATAAAGTTAAATAAAATAATTATTTAAAATGGTAATGTGCTTCTTTCTATTTCAAATTAATTGCTAGGAATTATTTTTGAAAGAATTGTTTTTATCAAACTTTATTTATTTTTAATTTGACTATAGAGGGACAGAGAAAGAGGGAAAGTGAGAAAGTAAGCCGCCAGATCTAGGACTCGAACCACAGTGGACCATGTGGGAGTTCAGCACTCTTAACCACCACGCCACCTGTGAGCCTCAACTTTTAGAAATTACTTAAAAATAACATAACGGGGCCGGGAGGTGGCGCAATGGTTAAAGGCGCCGAGTTCCCACATGGCCGACCACTGGACCTGGCAGTTTGCTTTTTCACTTTCCCTTTCTGTCTCTTTCTGGTCAAATTAAAAAAGTATAATACCAAATGGAATTAAGTAAATAAATAAATATTTTTTAAAAGAATAACATAACACAGGGGCCAGTAGGTGGTGTGGTGATTAAGGACACTGAAATCCCACATGATCGACCACGGTTCAAGTCTTGGACCTAGTGGTTGGCTATCTCTTTCTCTCTCTCTCTTTCTCTCTCTCCTACTCTGTCCCACTCTGGTTAAATAAAGTAAAATAAGTAAGTGAATAAAGTTAAATAAAATAATTCTTTTGAAAAAATAGGGGCCAGCAGATGGTGTAATGGCTACATTGCTGGACTCCCATGTAGTCCACTGCAGTTCAAGTCCCGGACCCGGTGGCTTAAACTTACCCCGGGCGGGGGGGCATGCATGCCCAAGATCCCAAGAGGAGAATGAGGAGGAGGGATTGCAGCATGGCCATCCCCCTTAGGGGGTGATTTCTCGCTTTCTGTCTCTCTGTCTCTGTGTTTCTGGCGAGTGTATATGCCCTATAGCAAAAACTTCTTAAAAATAATAATACAAGGCAAGCAAACATAGCAAATATATTTAAATGTTTTAAAAGCTAAATGAGATAACTACAGTAACAAATCTAAAGTGTAAAATAGAAAACATACCCTAAAGAGATATCCCAAAATAAGAATTATCTTTTAACTATATTAGTACATTTATAAAAGGTGGCTACAAGATTATTTATAAAACGTAAAATATTTTTTGCAAGATGGCAATAATTAATAAACTCCCAGACATATAATAATTATATCCTTAAAATGTCTTTGAAATTTGTAAAACTAAAATGGCCTTCAAGCAAAAGTATACTTTTATTTAACAGTTTATCTTTGGATACCAGTTCAATATGCAATTTCTGCTCAGACTAATGTAATTTTTAGTTAAAATCTTAATGTAGAGTAATTTTGAGTTAAAACATAGAATAATTTTTAGTTAACTTCCCTTTCCAAATACTGCAGCCAACTCTCAATGCACTAAATTATTTAAAAATACATTTGCTTTATTTTTAATGCACTGTAGCTTAATTCTTGTGATGGAATTTATATGTAAAGAGGATAGGTAGCTTACCCTATCCTGTAACAGTTAATAAAAGAACTGTAGGCAAATACTTGCTATTTCCAAAACAAAACAAAAAAATTCAACATTTATAAGAGTTTTTTAAGTTAAAAAAATACAGAAGACACACTATTTCATAACAGGCCTTTACATTAAAAAAAAGTACCTGAAACAAAAATTCTTTCAAAATTGTATGTGTAAATGTAGAAAAAAGTAATTCAAATCATTTAAAATTGATTTTTAACATATTGGGTATGAACATTATAAGGAAAAAAAATGGGTGTAAATAGATCATTTTAATTTCATCATATACCTGATATCAAACATTTTCTGTTATATATCTAAGGTAGACTTAGTATATCTGTTTAAAATATTAAGTAAAAAGGAAGAATAAATAGCAGATACTATTCTGCAGTTTAGAAATACAGTTGATTATGTATTCATTCGGTAAATATTTATCAAACACTTACTGTGTGCCAAGGACCATGTTAGTTATAGGGACTATAGCAATGAAAGTTGTATCTGTCCTTTGTGAAATGTATATTTGTGTAATGTATGAATGCGTGTGTGTATACAGTCATAGATATGACAATTGCTTTAATATACTAATTCTTGCACCTCAAAACAGATAAAATTTTAAATTGCCAAAATCGTTAAAAGTCAAATAAAGTTATAAAAATATACGGTAATGTAGAAAGAAATTACCTTAGGAGTTATAACTTCATAGAAAGGACAGTTTGGATCTTAAAATAATGTTACCCTTTAAATCTGATTCTGTATTTTGAAAATCCTTTGAAACAGTTTATCAAATACCTGTAGAATAAAGCAAAAGTTTTTTGTGTCTGATAGTCTTCTTCAACTAGCAGCAGCTAAACTCAATACCAGCTCATCTGTTTCTCTAAACTAATCATCTGACGCAAACCACAAAAAACTCAAGTAAAGTATTTTATGATGTAACCTCTAACCTTACTATAATGGGAAAATGTATTTGTGCTGTATGGGTAATATATCTTCTTATAATTTTCTTTATTCCTTACCCTACTCACCAAGTTTTTGTATTTGGTTTTCCATGATCATTTACATAAGTTGATAGTGTCAGAGGAATATTTAAAGCCACATTTGGTTCATAGGTTAGTACTGCTCATATTTATCTCTTTTTCAAATTAAAGTTTTATTTGCCGTCTGTGTGTGCATATCATAAGTCAATTATATCCATTGTGGAAGTTTATTTCTATAATGAAGGAACGAAAGGTATTATTTCTCTATATATTGAGGTGTATTTCTATAATGCTAAGACTACACTTTACTTGGGTTCTTGACCTTCATGAAGTGTTTAAAATGCTTTATTAAATCTGATATGTCTTTTTAACAAAAAGCTATTAGGACTCATGCATATAACAAACCTCACTGGAAACTAGAATCTTGTGTCTAAATGAATTGGTTTAAAAACTCAAAAAGGCAATGTCTTATGATCTGTAGAGACTTTTATATATACCCTTTTACATAAAAATGTTATGAAATTTGACTAAAATCTTATTTTACTCATTTGGTACCCCAACCTTTTTACGTTTTACATGAAGAGTTTATTACAAGCCATTCATATGAAAGGACTTCAACAAGTTCATGAAAAATGGAATTAAAATATGCATTTATTCAGTACAGAAAGTTGTTAAATACAATGCATAGTTTTTCATAATATGCATTTTTCAATGAATTTTTAGACCCCTTTCCCATATTTATGCTAGAATAATTAAAATAATGAAGTATCTTTCGAAACTATTTTTGTTGTTTATCTCATTATAAATGAAAATGACGTATTTATAAATGTAAACCCACACGTAGCAATTATATCAAATACTATTTTAAATTTTCTTTAAAAGATATTCATTTAATTATGTTTTAAATTCAGATTCTATTGATGGCCTTTGCAAACTTCTATGTAATGAAGTACATTAATCCTACTAGGAGGTTTATTTTTAGTCACCATGGCAGCCAGCAAGTATCTTGCACATAGTAGGCCCAGGATAAATGTTTATTTAATGTACAGTATTGGTGTTTAAAAGGTAATTGCAGTCTCCATTTCATTCTTCAAAGTAAAGCAAAACTTTATTCTCTATGTATAATGAAATCTAAAATGTCTAAGTCATGATTAGCAGTTTTCAAATAAATTGATTTAAAGGTTTTCAGTAGTTGAAATTAATTAAGTGAAAAGTTTTTATTTACCAGGTAGTTTAGAATTGTCCATATTAAAATAGCCCTCAAATGTTAACCACCTTTTCATGTAAACATCGTCATTTTATTACAAAGACTGTAACTTAAAATCAATTACAATTAATATGTAGATACGCTTAATTTTTGAAAAGTTGAGTTAGGTCATTCTGAAACTTAAATTGTGTGTAATTTAAATTTAAAATCTTTGTAAGACTCAAGATCTAATATTTACTTTAAAGGGTCTGATTTGGTTAATCCTGTGTTTGGCTTCAGAGCTATTCCTTTTGCTATAAAATTGATAATAATTGACTATCTTTACATTTTGGAGGTAAAACCCTATTTAATTACCAATAGAAAAATATCTAAAAGATGCCTTTAGACCTTCTAAGTATAACATTTCAAGAGTTGAGTTTTCTTTTTCTGGAATGCCCAATGCTTAAAGGTATTACGCTCTGATTTTTCAGGGTATCATCAATACAGTGTAAGAGTAGGAGTGAAAGATCCATGTTCTCATTTTTACTGACACTGAAGATTTGCATCTCTGTTATAATTAAAGTGTGATTAAAGTGACATATTTAGGTGTCTGTTTATTGGATATAATAAGATTATCTAAGCGAAAAGATTCTGGACATGGAAAAGAGGAAAATCAGTTTTCGAAATGGAAGAGAACCTTGAAAAAAATGTAACATATCTTGGACAGCACCAAAAAAACTCCAAAATTAAACTGAATTGTTAAACACCATTTGGACCAAAGAAAAGTCACTTTTTAAGATTTAAATGTTTTCCTGTCTGAAAGGGGCCACCGCTTAGCAAATCCAGAAACAAGCTCAAGAATATGTTAATTAAGTGCTTTGTGTCCCAGAAAGAATGAGGTTGACAAATTTATTTTTTTATTCCTTCAATTAATAAACTGTCTAATACATCGTAGAATTTTTAAAATCTAGAATGTGCCTATTTACCTCTTGAAATTGTACAGTAACAGTGCCAAGGACCAACACGACCCCATAGGGTGCATCTTATGAAGCTTAACATTCCTGGCGAATTAAACACACAAGCCTCCGATCACTTTTTGTCAGTCTTGTTTTACTGTTATCTTGAGAGCCAGAATGTAGGTAATTTTTATATGGTAGCACTTTACCTCACTGAAGAAAGCAATGATTTTTGGTGCAAGCAGAAAAGGAAAATATAATGACATGAAATTAAAGAAAGGTATCACAAAGGCTGGCTAGGAATTCTACATGTCCCCCTCCATCCCCACCCCCATTCAAACCCCTTTTTTCCACCCATTTGTTGTTTTTCTCACCAGTAGATCATGACTTGCAACAAATTTTTTTTACTTCAACACAAACAAAAAATACCTGAAGCAGTAAAAGATGTAAATGATTACCCACGATGATCAACTACAGAACAGATAAACAGATAAAGCTATTTTAAATATTCAAAGACTTATTAAAAAATGTAAATTGAATCCAAGGTGGGGGCAACTCTGGGAGGATGTGTGGAACGGAATGAACAGATTGAAAACACTTAATTTCAACAATTTCTTTTTCCTGCTCAAACCTTTCCATAGTTGTGTCTCAAATGATTTCTTACATGTGAATTTCTCTCAATACCTCAAAATAACTGAATGATTTTCAGGAGGAAATGCAAGTTTAAAAAGAAGACCCGCAAAATGAAAGTGTTAGATGCAAACAACTTCTATAGTATTTCAAATGTAAAATCACAACCTTCACTACCTTTAACCCACTAATCTTAAAGAGTCTTTTCAAACAGATGCTATTTATGAACATCATCTGTTAACTTCTTTCTTGTAATTCAAAACTCTTGTCAAATGATGTTTTCATGATGACGTGTAAATATAATATTCCATTAGAGATCAATCGTAATTGGTTTTTAAAAACCCACCTTGGGAAACAGTGCTGCCTAATACACAGCCTAGTAATGAGTGTTTCAGAAGGAATTTCTGCAAGTCTATTATAAATCTAAGTCGAAATTACTTTCTCCCCTATGAAAGGTCTGGGCAACAGAACTGAAATTATTTTTTCGTGAGCTTTCACGCACAATGACTTTGGTCTTGTCTTCAAGACTCGCAAGCACTTGTTGGAAATCTTCTTTTTTAAACTGTGACGTTTGCCAGAAATTTTTTTTTCCCCACATGACTCACAAAGGAAACAGGCAGAGTTTCGTAGATGGGTCGCAATTATTTGTGTCCAAAACGTGGTTTAAATGCACATTAAACGTTTTTAACCTATTGAAATCCACTGTTATTTTTAAAATGTATTTCACGTCAAGAAATCAAGCACGTTTTTGTTAGACCTAACTCAACCCTTCCTTTTAAAATTACTCTTCTGGTGTACAACAAAGAGCTGAGGAACACATAGGGACAGTAAAACGTGCTTTTCCGAACTCCTTTGAACTCTGACATTTTCGAATCCATACGTTTAAAGATATTTCCTATGTGTGTATATAAATACATACACTCTAAATTTTCCAGAAAAAAAAATTGCCCACATTTGTCCCTAATCTACTTATCACTTTGTACACATATCAGGGCGACTTTTTTCTTTTAAGGTGTGAGTTGCAGGCCTCCCCCGCGTTGTAGAGGCTCCTCCAGCCGAGGACTTTAGTTGGGAACGTCGCGCTAGCCCGCCCAGTCAAACCGTAGCATGGCCCTGGCCGACCCGCCCCGGCCCGCCCCGGCCGAAGCAGCGGAGCTCGAGGAGGCACCGGCGGGGGTCGGGCTGGGCCCCAGGACCCCCACCTCGGTCGGGACACACCGGGCCATCTGCAGGGCGAGGGCCGAACCCGGCCCTCCCGCCGCCCGGCCCGCCCTCCTTCCCCGACTGCGACCCCAAGCACTTCCCTCCGCGGCTCCCGCTTTGGCGGCTGGCGCCCTCCCCGCGGCTCCCGCTTTGGCGGCTGCCGCCTTCTCGCTATTTTCTGATCGCCTTTTTGCAATTTCCCCTTTTATTTTCAGAAGTGGACGAGAAGTCTCACGTCCACACTAAGGTGGATTTGCTGCTTCCTTGGCGAAAAAGGTTCTTCAGGAACCCCCCTCCCCCGAAGGAAACACAGCCCATCCAAGACCTTTAACCTTCCGTACATCTCGTATTTACAAATAAAGGAGTAACACATGGAGGTCGCGTAAAACCGGCCAGAGAGCCATCCCCTCTTTTATTTCTCCCTTCGACACTGCGGTTCTGAACCCTCCGTCGAACGCCTCCCGACGACGGGCAGTGGCCGGCGGCACGCAGCACACGAGGTTTTATCTTACGCCTCCTGGGACGGGGGGGAAGTGGAGGTGGACGAGGGAGCTTCCAGGGCAGGAAAGCAACGCAATTCGCTGGGGACGACGCCGGGCGGCGGGCGGGGGCGCCGAGGCCCCCGGCTCCGGGCAGGGGAGCGGGTCTGCGGAGGGGAGGAGGGTTTAAATACCGGGGGCTGGGGGCGGCGGGCTCGCCAGTGACGAGATTTGGAGGAAAGATGGGCAGCGCTGAAGTTTCCTTGGCTTTCTCATCCCACCCCCCGCCCCCGAAAAAAAAAAGTTGGAGGAGGCGGAGAGGAGGGCAGCCATCACCA
>NW_006159518.1:2242612-2246083 GCF_000334495.1 Tupaia belangeri chinensis | reverse complement strand
GGGCGGGGGTTCCCCGCCGGAGAATCCTCCCCCGGGGCTGCCGCGGGGGGAGGAGCGGAGGGAAATCGGGGAATGGAGGATTAGGAAGGACTCGAGCTCGGCACGAGCGCGGCCCGCGCGAGGGATCCTGGGTAAAAAGTGGCCGCGCGGCTCCGGGAGAGCGCGGAGAGGAGCCGGGGTCAGAGGTCAGGGCCCTGGAGCCCCGCGTGCAGAGCCCCCCACGTGAACGCAGCGAGCAGGAGGAACCTTTTTGTTTTCGACTGCGCCAGCATGCTCCCCTATTGACCGAACTGCTTTTCCCGGGCTGCTGGAGAGAAGAGCTCCACCGCGGCTCGCCTCTCCCCACCCCCCCTTCCACCACCAACACACATCCCAACTCTACCCTGGCTCTCAACTCGTCCCAGCCCCCAGTCCCGGGCTTGCAATAACGCAGTAAATTTGCTTTAACAACAAGTGGGGGTGGTTGCATTTACTCCTCCCTCTTCTCTCTCCTCCCCCTCCTCTTGCTGCGGCTCTTGACACTACTACAAACCAGGACTATAAACATAAACATGTGTCACTGTAACAGGGCAGGTAATATACGGATTTGGAGGTGGGGTGGGGTGGAGGGGGGCTTGGTCGCCGCTTGGGGGGCAGTAAAAAACCGTGCTTCACGTGCTCGACAGCTTCAGGGGCTCCCCCCACACACCGATCCATTTGCATCATGCCGACGGCGCTCGGCCACTCACTCTGCCACACCGCCCCACTAGGGCAGACTGGCCGGTGACCGGCGTACCCCAAAGCAAATACGCTGAAATACGAAGGCTTCTCCCCTCCCAGCCACGCTGCCATTGCTTCCACTAGCAAATAGTAGTGTCTGTACTCGAATCTCCTTTCCTTTTGGAAAAAATGCTTTTCCAGATAGCAACAGAGATCGTTTTTCAACCTACATAGCACCCGGCTCTCTTCCCACAGACAGCACCCACACATTTTGTGCGTAGAAACCGCTTCAAACAAAAAAGAAAGGCTATTTTCATGTCTGAGTTCTAAATCTGGTCTGCAAAGGTTATTTCTTGGGCTTTCCTTCATACATTTAGCAACTTCTGCTTCAAGTTGCTGCCACTGGCGCTGTGGAGATTCGCCACAGCCAGCCTCTAGTATTATTATTATTTAGTCTCTATTTACACGCCTCTCAACTTTCTTCTCCTCTTAGTTCCACAAGCCTAGCAACCACTACTTAAGGTAGAGTAAAGCGATTCCCCTCGCAAGCGTTTTGGCTCCAAACCGAGGGAGATATAGAAAATGTTCAGATGGAGAAGTGGTTCCCTTTGTTCTTTCATTGTTTCTCTACGAACTGGTGGATACAAGGGCAAACACTTACCTTCTCTTCTTTTTGCTCCCCAAACCAGACGTTCCCATCAGCCTTAAAATACACAATCCACCTTGAAAGTAACTACGAACGTCGGGAGAGTGTGTATTCCATTCTTTTTCGCTCTCTGCCCTCTTTTAGCGTAAGATTAAGTTGCCGAGCACGTTGCTGCAAGCTGTAGCCCCCCGCCTTAGTGAATCGGTCACGTTTAGGACCCTCTAAGTCCATCCTAATTCTGCCAGTAGAATCGAGGGTATTGGAGCTCTAAACTTTCGAAAGGAAAGGGGCCTGCAACTCTCCAGAAAACTTACAAATGCCCTGAAAATTTTTATCCTTGTGCTTTTGCAACACGCCGCCAAATAGTATTTGCCAAGAAATATTAAGTAATTCTTTGAGGAAAGCATTTTTTTAAGTTTATACTTAGCAATGCGCTTAGATGGAGTAAAAGGTAGGTTTGTATCAGCGTTAAACGGAATGAGTGCGTTTTCCAGAACGTTTGTTGTGCCTTGTTTTTCTGAAAACACAAACAAAAACACTTTAACTGAGAAAAGAAGGAAATAAAAGTTTGAATTAAAATGTTGTGGAACAACTTAAAAAGAGGCATTTATTTGAAATTTATTAGTGTACAAATCAGCCTGGGAAGTGAAAAGGAAGCTTTTGGAAGTTAAAAGACTTCATTTTCACTGTATGATTCCCAAATTTTAAAAAGCCAGTTTTCTGGTTAGTATGTGATACTGTCTGTGTTTTGTTCCCACCCTGATGGCCATGACTGCCCAAACCCTGTTTAAATCTGATTATGATGTGATTTGCTGATGTCATGAATATGAAATGATACTTGTGTTCCTATAAATGTGAACTTGGGTTTTTTTTTTTTTTGATCTCCCGCTTTTTTGTGTGTGTTCCCAGTAGCCACAGCAGTGGAAGACAGTGATTGGCTCCAGTGCTCCTAGAAGGATTTGGGCTGAAGCCAGGGGAACAGAACCAGAGGATTCCCTTTCCAGAGACCATCAGGCTCCTCAGTCTTATCTTTCTTCTCTCTTCTCATGGGTGCTCAAAATTTCAGAATGGCTTCAGCAGCCCATAGGTAGGCCTCAACCCTTAGCGCCTTCACTTTGGATTCTACACATTTGGCTCCTGTGCAAAATAAACAAAACTTGGGCAACCCAAATAAGTTGTGGCTCTTGATATTTGTGTATTATTTCATATATGAAGGTTGAACTCACTTTCTCAGATCTTTTTCCCCCCACATTCCAGATCAATTATGAAAGGCCCCTGTGTCTCATAGGAAAATATTGCAACAAAACAAGATAATTGGGGGGAAAGGCAGTTGCAGTAGGAAAAGTGGCTTTTCTTTGATAGCATTTAATTGGAATTAAAAGATTCTTGAGCTGTAAACATTCTTTATTTATTCAGCACACATAAGCAGGCATTGTTTTATCCCCATCATAATTATGGTGTCCTTTAAACTGGCTGATAGCAGGAAAGATAAGGGAATGCGCCTGTAGATTCAGATCAGGTCTCACTTCTTTCTTTCCCTTCCTCCCTCCCTCCTCTCGCTCTCCTCCTCTCCCCCACCCCCCATTCCTTCCTTGGTCACTAGGGTCCCCCACAGCCCTTGAGATGAGAAGAGGAGGAAGATTGTGGCCTAACCATTTCTTACATCATGAAAGTGATTTGTACCACACTCTCATTTGATGCAATCCATAACCTCCTAGTCTCCTATGTTTATAACTGCTTTTTAGCTTGCACTCTGTGTTATCTGAAGAGTTGTCTATTGCTCACCTGTATAAAATCACAATCCACTAGGGTTTGTTGCTTTACCTTTGTCTAATTTAGAAAGCACACTCTTAGGGCTTTTTCAAAACAAAGCCTCACAAAAACCCCTTTACCTCCAAGGATTTGCAAATTTATAAAGGCTGCATTGAATTCAAGATGGGTCAGGGGGCAAAAAAAGGGTAGAAGGTCACTGCATTTTGATTATGGGTCAGTAGACAACATGGCATATACTGTGTCCCAAACTTCAGTTAAAGACAGGATTTTTAAATGCCTAAGAGCAAAGGGATGGGCCCTTTTGGAGACTTGCCCTGATTTGTTTGAGACAAAAAGAAGAAAAAAAAAAAAAA
>NW_006159518.1:2237038-2242509 GCF_000334495.1 Tupaia belangeri chinensis | reverse complement strand
TAAGAAAAGGGGGGGGCCCTTTTGGGGAGTCTCCCCCTTTTTTTTTTGAGAAAAAAAAAAAAAAAAAAAAAAATAAGGAAAATACACTTATCATTTAAGTCATTCCTAAATTTAGCCATTTCTTTCTCCTCTGTTCCCATTTTTCCCTCCCAAAAACCAGAGGTGTGGTATAAATTTAGCTAAGGAACTGTTTAGATTTTATTGTCCTCTCTCTTCAACTAACTCAGCTATATGAGACTTTATTATTATTTTAGATTTTATGTCATAAGTACTATAGTCACTTGTAGTTAATAGTACAAGGGTTTTCTTTTATTCAGTATACTTACATTGTTGAGGCTTTTGTGATGTTCCTTACTCATTTCTGTTTGAATTCACTTTGAACAAAATGTGCCCAGCAATCAGTAAAACAACTGTATATGGGGAAGAGTTAGGTACTGGTGGTGAGGGTGTGATCGTCATTTAAATTATGTATGTATGGTTGAGAGCTTGGAAGAAAAAGGATTATTTTAATGCTCTTCAATACTTTAATTATATGATGGTTGTAGTGTAGAAATGCAAAAGTACTCTGAGATTTTCCTTCAGTTTTCAAAAGAACTTTTCCCATTAGTAAACTACTCCTGCAAATTGCGATTGCATTTCCCAGATAACCATTTAAAAGACTGTAAATGCCGTGTGCATTACTCCGCTCCAGAGGAAAGAGGTCAGGCTGAATTGTAAAGGTATTTAAACATAAAATACAGTGAAAATAAATCAAAATAGAGAATCTGAAGGTAAATTTAGCACATTGATCTGGGATAAGTAAAGACAAAGATGTTCATATCTTTGTAGCCCATCATTTTAAAAAATGAAAGTGCTGATTTTTTACAATAAATGCAGAAGTGGACCTTAAGAATATATTTCAATCTGTATTTGCTAAGGATTTTCTTTGAGCAAGCAGCTTTGTTTTCAAAGCTACAATACTTTTTACAATAGCGTATAGATTATGCATCCTCACTGGGTAAATAATCACATTTAATTAACAAACTCAGTGCATAGCATGTATTTGCCTAAATTCACAATAATTCCCTGGACCCACAGAGATATACACATAAATGTTCATTTGGGCACATCCATTCACATATGTACATGCATTTGAGAAACACAGGAGTTGATATATCTTTTCTTAAAAAAGAATTTGAATACAGTCCATCATCTGAATTGGGTTCATCTTTGATTGTAGAAGCAGCTGACATGGTCAACAAATTTATCAAAGAAATCCCCTGGCTTTTGAAGAATAGTACTTTATACATCTGGATCTGCACATCCAGGCAAAGTAAGTAAATTATTGCATAACTTTAAGCATAATTGATAACAGACACCTTTAATTTTTCATCCCCATTCTTTTGGCCCGCTTTCGCATTAATAATCTAAGCCATAAATGTTGGTAGCTATTGATCGAAATCCCCTGTGTGCATGCAAATCCATCTTAAAGTCCCCTGCCTTTCATGTGTGAGCGCTCAGGGGCCTCTGCTAGATCTTTTTATCGGGATCGACCCCCAATGTGCCTGGAGAAGACCCCGGATATGCAACGTGTGCTGATGGCCACAAGAAAGCTGTCTGTCACATTGTGTGTGTGTGTGTGTGTGTGTGTGTGTGTGTGTATGTTAAGGCTTGAACACTTGCGCGCTCATGTGCACACACACATACACAACGATGGGGAAGTTAAAGGAACAAAAGAATTATTAGGCAAGAAGAAAGATGTGTATTAGGAGTATTAAAAATGTATAAGTGTAAAGGTGTCTGAGTCCACGTAGGGAGATACTCACCTAAACAGTATACATAGATACATCTCCCAGATCCCCTGGCTTTTCTTTTTCTCTATTTGACCCAGCAGATTATACCTTTAGTTTTAAAAAATGCTGGATATTCTACTGATTTTCAAAATCACCTATATTGCCAGTATTTAAAGGGTGGAAAGTGAGAGAAGAAAAGAAGGTAATTGTGAAATAGTTACTAAATCATGTTGCTATGTGCAGGCGGAATAGGAGAGAGAGAGAGAGAGAGAGAGTGTGTGTGTGTGTGTGTGTATGTAAATCTAAACAAGATTTGAGAACAACTAAAACTACCTGGTCCAGAAAGGAAAAACAAAAACAAAACAAAAAACGCCCTAGCCAAGCTTTTGTAATGCCTCCTCAAAGGCTTTTTCTGAGTTTACTATTTCTTGGCTGTTTGACTCTCTGGTCTAAAACGACATTATTGTCGCTGGCAAAGGAAAGACCTGGTCATTCTACTTTTAAAACAAACACCAGCATCTGCTTTTCCTGGAAACTTCGCTTTCTGCTTAAACCTTGTGCATTTTGCCTCCTGTGAAAGTGAAAGAGAAAAACGCGGTGTGATAGATCCAGATGCAAAAGAAAGCCAACTCGGTGGATGGTATTAGCTGTGACGAGGCATTGTTCATTGCTGCCTCTCGGTTACGTTTAAAGCCTGAAATATCACGAGATCCATTCAATGATCCTTCTCTCATTCAAGGGACAAAAATGTAATTTGCTGTAGCTCTGATTTCTTGGATGGAAATGCTAGCCTTAGATTTCAAAGGCAAGAACTAGACATCGCGGTTTGTACACACATTGATTAAGTTGAAGAGCGGCGATTACATCTGTGCTGAGTGCAACAGTAGTCCAGGGCTGACTTTTCAAATCCCAACCTCCTGAGTTACAGACTCTCTTAAATAGACTTCCTTAATTTCCGGATGCACTTCTCGAAATTCCCAATTCTCTTCAAAATTCCTGGGAAATTACAAGGGAGATGAGGGTGGGGGTGGGGAACTATGGCCGAAATTTCATCTTGTCGAGCAAACTACCTTTTTGTACGTGTGATTCCTGCTTCTACCTTGTTTTTTAATTCCTTTTTGAACCATACCTGCTTGTGCTACCAGACCAGAGCAGGGGAAGTTGGAACTTTTGAATGTGAAGAAAGAAATTATTGTACAATTTTTTCTTGCAGCCTCAGAAATATCCGTTTATTCTTTTAACCACACGGATGTGTCTATTTTTGGAGGAACAAGGAAACATATAAATGCTTGGGTTGCTTTTATGCTGTAGTTGCAAACACCAAACCAGTTAAGAAGATTTTTCTGAATTTGCCAGAGCAACCAACCGACCGCCTTGAGATCTTGGTAATGCAACTGGGAAGACCCTTAACCTCGTTTGGCAATATTTTGGATATCCTTGAAAAGACACCAAAATATGTCTTAATTTGACTAAGAAGAGGTTAAACCATATTGTTATTCACCCAAAGTGATTATGTTAAAGCTTGGCTTTCATGGAAAAAAAAATGGGAGTTCTGGAAGATTCACCTAAACTATCAACCAAAAGCATCTCAGACCACTAATGTAGTCTGCATTCTACATCAGCACTTTCTTTTCATTGTTACTACGTACACAAACCTCTGGAAGCACCTTGGGCATTTTACATTTTCTTTGCTGCAGAAGGAAGCAATCCACTCCCTGGAATTCTGACCTTTGGTGAACAGGACCCTAGCAAAGACTGTGCTGGGGACCCTATGTAGGACAATCTTGCCTCCAATCAGCCTGGTTAATTGTGAAAAGTGTACACATTTCTGGCTTATCTATGCTTTGTTATGGGTCTGACGTGAAACTACCTCCTCCCCACCCCCCACCCCCCAGCAGAGAACCGAAATCCAGTGGAATTGTTACAGTGTTTCGGAGCTGGAGCCTTGAACTGCTTCCTTGGTGAAATAACTTTGTTTCTGGTTGTAAAAAGACATTTCAGGGGGAAAAAAAAAAAGGAAAAACGAGAGAAATTCCAAACGTAAGTCTGTACTGGGGTGGTTCACTGCGCGGGTTAACTTTGGAGCTTCCAGCCGGTCTCCTTCCCCACTCCCATAAGGGAAATACCAGGCTATTCTGCACATTTTCGCTTGAGCTCCATTTTCCAAAGGAAAGGGGGGTGGGGTATATCTATTTAGGTATGATAACGTTTTTAAAAATGTTTTTCTTTGGAAAGAAAATAGCTGTATTGGTAAAATGCAAATAAAGCAAAAAATAGGCAATATTTCTTTAAAGGCGAATATACTTTTTTTTAAGCTACACACACTGCTTCGGATGAAGTCTATGAGTCAGGCTGTTTCTGAGCTCCGATAGTTTAATGGAAAGATTTATATACCGACTGTATTATTTACTTTGGGAGGGGAGGTGGCAGTATAAGGGTATGCTAATTAGTGGGAGATTTTGGGGGGAAGGGGTGGAATATCAATTTTTATTGCATCACCTGTCAGGAGTGTCCAATCAGCGCTGGCTTTAGGGGAATTAATTGATGAAGGTGTCTCC
Source organism: Tupaia belangeri chinensis (assembly GCF_000334495.1). NCBI lineage: Eukaryota > Metazoa > Chordata > Mammalia > Scandentia > Tupaiidae > Tupaia > Tupaia belangeri. Next base: position 2,238,179 of record NW_006159518.1, on the reverse strand, counting down.
GGACGAGCTCACTTCACTCTGTCATTTTATTTGTAGCTAAAGCAGCGGCGGGAATAGCAGCTGCATTTCTTTTCTCTTTCTCCCTTCACATTCCATTACCATAGTGCTCCAATGGAGAAGGAAGGAATAGAAGGGCCCAGGTACTGATCTGCATCGGGGACTTAGACCGAAACACTGGCAGATCAGAAACCGGATGGTTTTTTCCCTCTTTTTCAAAAAAGACGAAAACCAAAAAAAAAAAAGAAAAAAAAAAAGCAAGAATCAAGTCAGTGTAATTTCATGGGGTTTTTTTTTCCCCCCCAATAATTTTGCCTAGAGTTTGGCACTCCCTTCGCCGGGAATAACAGTCTTTGTTATTTTATTAGCAGGATGCCTTGAGACACACGCAGCATCTGGCGGAGGATTAACATACATACATGTGTATGTGTGCGTCACGTATATATTTACTGCAAATGGTGGGGATCATTTAGTGCCCGAGATGGGAGACTTGAAGTCAGGTTTTGAAGAGGTGGATGGCGTGAGGCTCGGCTACCTCATCATTAAAGGAAAGCAAATGTTTGCCCTCTCCCAAGTCTTTACGGATCTTCTGAAAAATATCCCGAGGACGACCGTGCACAAGCGCATGGATCATCTGAAAGTGAAAAAGCACCACTGCGACCTGGAGGAGTTGCGGAAACTCAAGGCAATCAACAGCATCGCCTTCCACGCCGCCAAATGCACGCTCATCTCCCGGGAAGACGTGGAAGCGCTCTACACTTCCTGCAAAACCGAGCGTGTGCTCAAGACCAAGCGCAGGAGGGTCGGCCGGGCCCTCGCCACAAAGGCGCCGCCGCCATTTCGCCCCCCCCCGCGGCCAGCCCCCGCCCGGGTTTTTGGAAGGACAAGCACCAACTTTGGCGGGGCCTGAGCGGAGCTGCGCGGCCCCTGCCAATCAGCGCGCAGTCCCCGCGCCCGGGCGCCGCCGCTGCGCGCCCCGCCGCCCATCTACCTCAGATTTTTAACAAATACCCGGGCTCGCACTACCCGGAAATCGTGCGCTCGCCTTGCAAACCCTCTCTAAACTATGAAACTGCCCCGCTTCAGGGAAACTACGTCGCTTTCCACTCGGACCCTGCTTATTTTCGGAGCCTGCTGTGTAGCA
>NW_006159518.1:2234914-2236840 GCF_000334495.1 Tupaia belangeri chinensis | reverse complement strand
GGTTTCATCTGGTCAACAGCTTCTGCCCGCCTCCCCACCACCACCACCACCACCACCATCATCACCATCACCACCACCACCATCACCGGGCCCAGCAGCCGCAACAGACCCACCACCCCCCTCACCACCACCGGCCGCAGCCCCATCTGGGCAGCTTTCCCGAGAGTTGCAGCAGCGACTCCGAGTCCAGCTCCTACTCGGATCATGCAGCCAACGATTCGGATTTTGGCTCCAGTTTGTCCAGCTCTAGCAACTCTGTGTCCTCAGAGGAAGAGGAGGAGGAGGGAGAGGAGGAGGAGGAAGAGGAAGAGGAGGAGGAGGAGGAGGAGGAGGGGGGCAGTTGGGCCTCGGATTCCAGTGAAGTCAGCTCGGAGGAGGAGGACTCGTCCACAGAGTCAGACTCCAGCTCCGGCTCCAGCCAAGTGTCAGTGCAGAGCATCCGTTTCAGGCGCACCAGCTTCTGCAAGCCTCCTAGCGTGCAGGCGCAGGCCAACTTCTTGTACCATCTGGCCTCTAACCAAACCCGCTGCTTTCGAGGATGCCGGCAGACTTCCCGACCTCAAGAGTAGTGTCAAAGCGGAGTCGCCGGAGGAGTGGAATCTGCACGGCTGGGCCCCCAAAGCGTCTCCGGTGTACTGCCCGGCCAGCCTGGGGAGTTGTTTCACAGAGATAAGGAACGATAGGGTATCTGAGATTACATTCCCACACTCTGAAATTTCCAGTACTGTAAAGAGAACTGACCTGACAATTAACTGCCTGGCAGAGGGGGCCTCTTCACCTAGCCCAAAGACAAACAATGCATTTCCACAACAAAGAATACCCCGAGAGGCTAGGAAATGCCTACAAGCAACTCCTACTACACACTGTGCAGATAACAACACAATAGCTGCTAGGTTCTTAAATAATGATTCTTCAGGAGCAGCGGCAAATTCAGAAAAAGATTCCAAACTCCCTCATTGTCCTGAATTTGCTACGGATTTACCCTCTTCACAAACTGACCCTGCAGTGGATGCAGCAGCAGCAACTAAAGCCGAGGATCAGTGCACTGACATAGGAGACAAGACCTTGCCATTTCTGCACAACATTAAAATCAAGGTAGAAGACAGTAGTGCTAATGAAGAATATGAACCTGACCTTATTACAAATAAGCTAAAGTGTGAGTGCAATGATACAAAGGGTGAGTTTTACAGTGTGACTGAAAGTAAAGAGGAGGACGCCTTGTTAACCACAGCCAAGGAAGGTTTTGCATGCCCTGAAAAAGAAACTCCTTCCTTAAATCCACTGGCTCAGAGTCAGGGCCTTTCATGCACTTTAGGTTCTCCAAAACCTGAGGATGGGGAATATAAATTTGGTGCCAGGGTGAGAAAAAATTACCGGACACTAGTGCTGGGAAAACGACCTGTCCTTCAGACACCTCCAGTCAAACCAAATTTGAAATCAGCTAGAAGCCCTCGTCCTACAGGTAAAACTGAGACACATGAAGGAACACTGGATGATTTTACAGTTATAAACAGACGCAAAAAGGTAGCCAGCAATGTAGCATCAGCAGTGAAAAGGCCATTTAATTTCATGGCAAATTTTCCTTGTCCACCATCACTCATTATTGGGAAGGATGGGGATTTGTGGCCGGCGTATTCCTTAAATACCACTAAGGATTCCCAACCTCCTCACAAGGCCCATCCTATATGGAAATGGCAGCTGGGCGGTTCTGCAATACCTCTTCCACCTAGTCACAAATTCAGGAAATTTAATTCATAAAAATGTTTTGGAAGATATTTTCTTGAACCATATTACCTTCCTTTTGTTGTAAACTGCACAGGATGGTTTGTACAAGTCCATTAATGTGTTACACCCCTTTTGGAGTCCTGGTTTATCGCATTTTGAAGACAGAAATCGGATTACTTTTTTTCCATTGCGGGCTTTTTT
>NW_006159518.1:2213343-2233310 GCF_000334495.1 Tupaia belangeri chinensis | reverse complement strand
GGGGAGTAGGGTGGGGGCGGGGTGGGAGAAGGGCTGGTTTACATTCCACAGACTACTTCAGGCTAAAGACTCAAGTAAAACTCAGTTATTATGGTAGAGCTGGAACACTTTACTGTTTCGATGCTAATAATGCACCCGGTACCTCAATTCAACTGCTACAAATAAATGTCAAAAGGTTGAATAATAAATATTACAATGAGCCATTAAGTTTATGCACTAGATTTCAGACCTGAAAGTGTAACTGTTAATTCAGTGAAAGTTTGTTAGGTTTCATGGTTACACAGTGAGGTAGCAAGAAGTTTCTGTGAGCTCAAAATGTTATTTTCTGGAGCTCTTGTTTGTGGGGTATCTTTTTCTTTTTACGCCCCTCATTCTCTCTCCAAGAATAGTTGCACTTAACTTTTTTCTTTTTCTCTCTCTCTCTTTTTTTTTTTTTTGGAGTGCAAAGATTGGGGTGTGAGTCCTGATTAAATGCTGGTAAAAGCTGCCTCATATATATGAGTAAAATAAATAGGAGATTTTTTTTTGGTGAAAAAAGGTGTGATTTTACTTTTACAACCACTCCTTGAAATTGGAAAAGTCCTTTTTGTGTTCTCACCCAAAGGTTTTTAATAAGGTGACTCTTTCTATTGTCCTGCTTATCTTGTGGTCTGAACATGATTCTTTAAGCTTAGAACAATTGAAATATTTCTCTTAATAGCAGGATATTTTATGGTCTAACTCTTCCTAGGGACAAAGCAGTAAATACGATCAAGAAAAAGAAAATGAGGGGTCAGAATTGTAATGCTTCAAATGAAAAATAACAGTTATTTCAGGGCTTTTTGGTACCAGAACTCAGGCACTTGGATTTTATTACTTTATACTTTTTCTGAATCTCTCAAAACTTCTGTTTTCAGACCATCCTGTGTATAGAGCAGGAGAGTTTCTACTGCAAGTGACAATCAGAGGTGACTATCTATATTTGCACTTAAAATCAAAGTAGCTCAACATGCAAATGGCTAGGGTCTAGCCCTTGGTAAGGGCCATGCTGGTGTACTGTGTTGTGATGATGGAAGCAGTAAATCAAAATTATGGAAATTTGCACTGTTGAAAAGCATGCTTTAGCTTTATTTTCAATTAAAAACACTGTTTAAAATTCGTGGTTCCATACATTTCTACTTATTCCAGATTGAAAAACGGTTAACAAGAATGACTGGTTTTATTGACTTTTTCACTTGTAATGTTTTTGCCTGAAAAAAAAATGCATTTATTGGGTGTAGTGTTTTGTTGTAATACTATGTGATGAGGCCAGGCGAGTTCTGTGCAAAACACTGGTGGATTTCTTCCTAAATAACAACAAAACCTTACAGTCTTGTTACAAATCAAGTACTAAAAGTTTTAGATTTAAGAATGTGAAGTAGAGCAGTTGTTATTCTAATGCAAGTTGAATCTGATCATTTTTGGTCCACCTCCTCCACCTCCTTTACTCTGACAAATTATGTATCTCAGATCCTTGCTATCTTAAATCTAAGAAGTTGCATCTATAGATCATAAATCACAAAGCAAAACAAAACACCAATGAAATGTTTACTGTGTGAATTTAAGTCACTATTTCTCATGGAGATTCAGTCTTCTTTCCCCCCTTAACCTTTTAATTCCTACTCCCTTTGAAATTTTCCTTTTGTCTATAAATGTTTCAGATAGATCTGGATGGTCTCAGCCCTAATTGCTGTATATGCTCTGTGGTTTTCCTCTTATTGTAAGAACAGAGGCTGAGAATACCTGCATCTAAATACATTTGGATGGAGTAAACAGATGCTTTGAACTGCCTCCCTTCCTTTCCTTCTTGAATGTTGCCAGATGCAGGTTCACTGGATCCTTTTTTATTGGAATGATAGATACAGTCAAAACAAAAATTGGGGGATTTTATCCTTGAAGTCATGTTTGTATCTAATTCCAAAGATCAGTCCATGTTACAGTTAAAACCCCAGAAAGCTGAACAATTGGCTTCATAATCTGAGTTCTTTCCTCTTTGGAAAGCAATGCAGAATTTAGGTGCAGTGAGTTGTCCTGAAAAATCAATCTGCAAAAAGTGTGACACACACACACTGTATAAGTCTGTAATTTCTCTTCTTCAATTACTACTCAGTCAAGAAAGTTCAAAGCACAGTTGCTACTATAGTTAGACTAGTACTTGGGTTGTTGGCTGTGGACTCATTGTTCCTAAATTACAAATTGGGACTATATTTGAAGTCTGCAGATGTTTGGTGTAGGAGGGACCATAAGATGGAATAAGCACAATTGAAAACAAATATACCCTATGGAATTTCTGACATAAAATATCGGCCTCCAGCTTTGACACTGGGTCTCCAACCCTCAGAGAATCAATAGTTTCAGTTTATAGGAGCTGGAGAATGAGCAGCATGGAGGCCTGGGCATTCCAGAGTGATACCATCAAAAGGAAAGAAATGAAATAGTCAACACAAATTTCACCCCATAGAACTGCTACTACAAGCCAGCCAACCACAGTAGCACCTGAGTTGGGGCTTCTGTAAAAAAAAGTATACCAAACAGCATGCAGTCACTTGCAAAACAAGGTATTCTTTCAATCCCTGGTAGAACCTTAGCTATTTTCTCATTCTGCTGTGGGAATTATTCAGTGCAGTTCATTTATTTTGGTTGTTTCGTGATTAATGACAATATCTAGGTTTTCTAAGCTGCTATAAATGTCCCACTTGTTCAAAAACTTAAGCCTTATTGAGGGGAAAAACAAAAGTTACCTCCATTAATAGACTGCATTTTTACATTTAAATCTTTTCAGGGATTTTTTTTTTTTTTTTTTTTTGAGTCACTATTTGTCTCCAGGGTCACAGATTCCTATGTCTAAAGCTTAACACTAACAGAAGGGAAATGCAGGAAAAGGCTTTTTCCCCTGACTTTTTCTTTTTTGAGAAGCAAACTTATTTTTGGCCTTCTGAAAAAGTAATTTCCTGATAAGACTGTGAAATGAAGATTTAATTATTTTTTTAAGAGCTGTGTGTATTCTGTCTTCCACAGTCAGGTTATCTGCCTTTATAGAAAATGCAGCTTGCTCCTTTCGACTATTTACTTTTTAAAGTGGATGTTCTTTTCTACTAGCTTGCTTGATTACAGTGGAGTAATCTCAATAATGGTTGTTTATTTGAAAATCAACAACAAGGAGCCACCACTAAACAGCAATAACACAAACTAGATGGGCTGGAGTATGGATTTTTATCTTATCCGTGTCTGGGTGACTTTCAATGGTCCAGAAATTCCTCAAAGTTCTAGTCATCAAGAATTGGGAATTTTCTGCTGCTAGGTGAATGATAGGTTTTTTTTTGCAAGCAGGAAGAGAGGTAGAAACTAATTCCTCAAAAGCATTTTTTTTTCTTTCAAAGAAAACAAAAGACAAAAATCCTCCTAGGTTTTTTTTTTTTTAAGTAATTAAAAAAATAAAGCATTAGCACCTACAAAAGAAAGAAAATGTGGTGAGTTTTGCTTCACCTAGAAAATAACTTCCTGCTTAAAAGGATGTGAAAAGAAGGAGTTCCCAGGGCTAAACTAGGGGGGAAATTAAAGGCTCCCCATCAACTAACCTCAGGAAATTGGCAACGAGGAACAAGGCTTCCACCTTAGCAAGTCCATCAGGTCACCCCAGTCATCCCCAGGATTTTCCCCTTCCCAGTGAGGAAGAACTGATTTTAAAGCTAGCTTTGGCTTTCCTTTGCTCCCTAGGCCAAAGGGCATTTTGCAAACTAGCCTGGTGGTGGTGGTGGGGGGGGACTTAGGGCAGATCTAGGAGGTGGGGGAGGGCTGCATTTTACCTGTTTGGCAGGCCCTCTTTTGCGTATTAAAAAAAAAAAAATGGAGGAGGGCCCAGCTATCATTCTTTGCCCATGCCCTAGGCCCCGCTCCTCTCTCGCTCCTTTTCAAACTGTGGCGGCCTCACAAGCTCCTACTTTAAAAGGCCTGAGATGTTTTGCATGAAGCTCTCACAATAGGGGTTGAGGGAATTGACAGTTTCAAAAACAAGGCGTTCAGTCCTTTCCAGCTGCCGGGCCCGCTCTCTCGCACCAACTCCTGGTTCCTCTCTGCTGGTGGCGTCCTCTGCAGCGCGCGGCCTCCCCCCACCCCGCCAGCCCGCGCTCCGGCCGGCCCCACCCCGCCCCCAGGCTGTGTTTGTAAACAGGGGTCAGTGGCCAGGGGCTGCTGGCGCGGGCACTGGGGCCGGCCGGGCCCAGGGCAACTCTGGGCTTCCTGGCCAGGGCCGCCACTACCAAAAGGATGTTTGGATACCGCCATTTTGCATGGTGGCAAACAAATTTCTTTGTGACTTTTTTTTTCCCGCCCAGATCTTGCTCTCCTTTGTATTTGTATGATCTGGGTCCCCCGGGCGTAAGAGCGCGCACCCTTGCTCCTCTGGCGCAGCCTCACTTCCCAACAGCCTCGTGGCCAGGCCTGCCCGGAACAGAGGGTCGCAGGGCGCGCGGCAGGCCTCGGCCCGGGTCCCCGGGTCAGCTCTCAGGAACTGGAATGCCTCCTCTCTCTTGGCGCGGCCGCTTTTGTACATCTCGAAGTCCTCGCCCACCCCCGCACACGCCGCCTCGCCATTTCTCACCTTCTCGCCCAGGCCTCATCCTTCCTCCCCAGGCAGATGGGGCCCAGCTCTTTGCATTGGGCAGAGGGCTGGCCTAAGGCCTCCAGAACGCGCGTGTGGAACGCGAATGGCAAAGAGATGGCGCTTCCTACTGGGCCAGCGTGGTCGCCATCCTCTCCTGGGAAGTGGCCCTAGACCAGAGGCCGGGAGGGCGCGGGAGCAGAGCCGGGAGGAACTCCCAGAGTGGGAGAAACGTGATGGGGCACGGCTTGCTTGCTTTGGCGCCGTGGTTCTTGTCCCTTGGAACCTCTCAGTGCATCTGCGAGTGGAATGATGACCTGGAAACGGGAAACGTGAGACAGTGACCTGGAAAGCCACCCTCGGTTGGGGAGGTTGGAGTGCAGCAATGCAAACAAAGCTGATCTTGGGAAGAGGGGAAACAGAGGTGCACCGCAGACAGGTCACAGGAAAGTGCAACAAGCTTGTTTTCCCGGGTGTTTAAAATGCAGCCCCCAGTTGTAAAGTGTGTGAAATTACGCACTGGTCTCTTAAAGAGTGCCTAATTTATAGTAAATAGCAAGGTCTTTGTAAATGGCTTTATTATGTTGTTTCTTGTTAATTGTTGAGAAAATCCCCATTGTTGAGTGTGAAAGGCTTTATGAGCTAACCTGGTCCTTGGCGCAATCAGAGGGCAGTAAATGGCCGCTCAGCCTCCAAGGCCCCCGCGAGGAAAGCGACGCCGGCCGAGTGTCGCGGGGACCTCTGGAGTTGCTGCCTCAGCCTGGGAAGAAAGTGGCAAGGCTTGGCAGATTTTAATTAATGAGAGGCGTGTTTTGAACCCGCACGCCCACTAGAGCAGCTGGCTGAGTACGGCACAGGGAACCGGGAGAGCGGGGGAGACCCGTCCGCCAGGGCCGTGGGGAGGTGGAGCGGGCCCGGGCTCCCCTCTCGAGTCACAGCCCGCAGGGAGTCGCGCCTCGACTGCAGGCTGGCGGGCCCTGGGCGCCGGCTCCGTGCTGCCGTGAGATGGATCTTGGCTTTGTCTCCAGGTCTCCAACCGCGTGCAGCGCGGGCTCAGGTCGGTTCGGCCAGGCCTGCGGAGCCCGGGAAAGTGCCTGCCCGACCGGGACACTGGAGGGGCTATAGGCAGAGCAGGCTCCGGAGAGAGGTCCAGGCCCCTGCTTGGGCCTCCTTGTCTTTTGTTTAAAGCGCTCTCTCTTTCTCCCTTTCTCACGCGCGGACACACACACACACACACACACACTGTCTCTCTGTATTAGAAACCTGAAATGGACTCGGAAGACAGCAGAAACAAGAGGAAGGGTTTGGGGTTGTGCTTGTTTCGCAAGGCAAATAATTTCTTCTTTAGTCTAAGATAAAATATTCCCATTTCCTTCAGTTCCTTCTCCAGTCATTTGGGCCCCGGGAAGGGTATGGGTGAGACCATGCAGGCGCTGAGGTCACTGGACTAACTTGGAAGAGAAGATCCGGCCGCTGGGTCCTGCAGGCCTGGAGAGGACAGGACAGGCCCCGCGGCCTTTCCCTGGGCTTAGGACCTGGAGGGTCTAGGGGAAAAGCAGCAGCCACCTCTTCATAGACTGAGCTCCTGCAGCGCAGCTAGAAAAGAGAATTTGCTCTGGAGCCCACCTTAGTGGAAGAAAACCTGGGTTGGGTGGACTGTGTGCGAGGGTTTGGACACTAGCTAATGCAAATCACAAGGAAATGTTCATTCCAGCCAGAAAAACCTCTATTCAGCTATCTTCCTTCCCTTCTAAGATGGCCCTCTGCTTGCACACTCTCGCTCTCACCAAATTAGCTATTACGTGAAATCCCCCTGGGTTTAAAGCACTTGTTTCGCGGATTCGCGTACAACCCATATTAACTATGCACTTTCTGCTATTCCTCTTGTGACTGTCCCTGCCTCTTCCTTCTTGTGGAGAGTATGATGCATTTTATTTTAGTCCAATCGATGCGTGCAAATACTGGGATAACACAACCCACATTTCTGCAATGGAGGCTGTTTTCAAAATTGAGTTTAGGGATCAATACTAAGTCGAAATGCACCAAATTGCACGAATTCACCAAATTCAAGCCTTGGGCTCCTGAGCCCCTTTCCTGACTGATTAACGCACTCAGAGGATATAGCTGCATTTCCACCATTCCTGCCTCTGAAACAGGATGTTTCCATCCTGTGTATTTGGCTTTCCCTAAAGATCGCTCCCGTGTGCTTGGAAAAACAAGACTCAAAATTATGTGGTGAAACCTTGTCAATGGCTTCCATGCCGGTCTTTTTCTCCCACTTGCGTTTGCTGCCATTCTCCTTTTTTCCTCCTAAAGCCTAACAACAGCATCTACAAGTGCTGTAGGGGCTGGGGGTGCTCCCAAAACGTTTGCCCAGGTGAATGAATGTTTTACTGGTCAGACGGCAGCCCTTCAGGTGCCACTACTAAGCTCCCAGAACTTTGCCCAACGCTGAGCTGTTCCAGGGGCAGCACCGCGAGTGCTCTATTCTTTTGCAGCTACAGCCATGCCTGCAGGGCAAGTGGTGCCTAATGGGGGGAGGGCAGTGGTTGTCCCCTTGTTTCAAGGGATGTTTAAAACCAGAGAGATGGGAGAGGGAGGAAGAATTTCAAAAAAGAATTAGGAGACTCTCCTGCCTGCAGATGTGTGTGTGTGTCTGTGTGTGTGTGTTGTGTGTGTGTGTAGCCTGAAAAGACTGTCTATCATGAACGGCCCAAGTACCTAAAATACCAAGGTATCCCAGATTCCTTAGCTGTTGTAACCTGGGTCTTTCTTCAGATTAGGTGACTGGAACAGACAGGAAAAGGTGAAGAGACCTAGAGACTGACCATTTAGAAGCTTTCCAGTAAGATCCAGTTTTTCTTCTAAACAGCATCATTAATAGGTTTCTTTGACCCTTTTTGGATGAAAACGGCTTAGCAGTCAATAGGCTTAGACCCTAAAATACCAGTCTAGCAGAGAGCAACTGTTCACAGGTTTTCAAAGGCCCTCCCCAGCCCGGATGCACGGAAGGAAGGAAAAGGAAACAGAAGGGAAACTGTCTGAGTGGCTGCCTGCCCTCTTCCCCAAGCCACCGGAAATAAAATAAATAATACAAACACACTCAAAATTCTCCTGGACATGGGCTATTGGAGAAGTACATACAGGGCACCAAAAGCTGGAATATAATTGCCATTGTTCATGCTTGCCCTCTTTAAGAGCAGTTTAAGTTAGCTTCAGGAAAAACAATACTTGTGGTAAGTGATGAGTAGAAGGGAAAAACAACATGGCGAAAGGCTGCAGTAAGCTTAGCTAGCAGCACTCCCCCTGTCCTGAGAGAGTTAGGTATGACACAGATATATAAGAGCTCTCAAGGCCACCACTTGGTCAGTAGGCAGGGCTTTCAGTCTCTGAAATGACCTGAAAGGGCCCACATTCTTGGGTCTGTCAGGAAGAAAGGCACATTTTACATTCCCTATTTCCTATGTCTCTATCTCTCTTTTTCTCTCCCTTCAAATGAATACCCTGATTGTCAGTGGTGCAAATGTCAAAGATTCGTTTTCTTCCTCTACATTGGATCCAAATATGCAGGCCAATGGATGGTGCCGCTTCTGGATACCTAGTTATTATATCCATTCAGAGTCAAATGTGCAGCTATAGTAGAAATTGTCCTGAGCAGGTTTATTTTCCTTTCTCCTCTTTTCCCTTTATCTTCTCTCTTTTTTTTTTTTTTCTCTCTTTGCCTGCCCTCTCAGCTTTTCCCCTTCTTGCCCTCCCTCTGCCTAACCTTTGTACCCAGGTGAGTCCATGGGAAAACACCAATATTTAATCATATTTTTTCCAGAGGTGGAAAAGAAGGTGAGAACTGGACTTAAACCAATGCTAAGAGTGGCAGTCTGGGAGCCTGTGGGGATCCTGAGCTTCCTTGCTGGGGTGAGGGGCCAGGGCTGCCGGCCTCTGGTCCTGCATGTGCTGAGCTGTTCTAGTTAGGCTATAAAAAACAGCATGTATCTCAAGACCAGGAGAGCTCCACTCCATAAACACATGGCTGTAGTCTAATGTGGAATACATCGCCAGATGCAAATGTAAAGAGATGCTTTTAATTTTGTTCCAAGTGTTATACATCATGTGACAAATTGGTCTTTAGAAAGTTGATTCTTTTTTGTTAATAATAAAGACTTTTAAACCAGCCTTCAACATATATGATTGAACATTTAAAAGGATGCACACCACCCCACGATGACTAGAGTGAGTTTGATCTGATTTTAAAAAGAGATGTGGTACACCGCCTCCCGCCAATAAAGAAGATTTTTAAGTGGGCCAGTTTGAATAACATGAGAATTGTTTGATTGTTTTGCTGCTTATACAATTTTAAGAAAATAATAAAAATGTTTAAATCCTTGTATCTTTAACCACTTTACATCTCTATGTGCCATAAATTACAAAATAAATTAGGACATTAGTTATATGCTCCTGTGTCTTCTTTCAAAGAGCTGCTTCCACTTTCCCTAAAATGTCAACATTTCATATTATCTTAAACATTTCAGTCTGTGTTTGTAATTTAGGAGTATTATTATACAAGAGGAAAACAACTTATTTTGTAGAACTTACATAGTAAGGAAATAGAACTCATTTTATAGACTTAGAAAGGTTACCAGGTTTCTAAAATCTTGTCCTTTGTATCAATCTCTAGCTGGCTTATCTGAATAGGATCTGATTCTGCTACTCATGAAGGCTACGTATAATATCCTGCCACAACAGAAACATTTCTAGATGAATTGGAAGCATCCTGATTGTAATTTTTCTATCTCTTCTTGTTTTGAGCCAATACTTTAGTGGACCCTCCAAGATCGATTTTAAATGTGATCTCCTTTAAGGAAAAAAGGGTAAAAAAATTATGACTGAGAAAAAAGAAAGTGGGAAATCTTTTATAAGTACTGTTAGGACCATTGATCCCGGTTACCTGCGATAATGTGAATGGAATCATTATGGCTGTTCCATTGACATGGTTTCTTCATTCAGGATCCTGGCCAAAGGAATAGCATGTCGATGTGTAAAATTCTAGCCAAAGATAAGCCATTACAATGGAAATCGCAATGTGCAAAGTCTCATTGAAGCCAATGAAATTGAGTGTAATATCCATACAGCATTCTCATCTGCTTGCTTCAGGATTTAGTATGCGGCTCTGCATTGAAATGAGATTATGCATATAAAATGCCAATATAGAATACACTGCCCAATAAAACATTAGAAAAGCAACTTACAGCCCATATACATGGGCTTTACTTAAATTTGAACTTCACGTGCAGAATAAACCACGGCACCATCAGAACACTAAATCTACAAAATGTCCTTACTCTGGTTTTTCATGCTTCTTTCTGCATGACTCCCCCACCCCCTCTCCTATCCAAACACAATTCTTTTAAGGGCACTCTTCAAATCATCTAACAATTCCCAAAGGGTATTCCAGGAGTCTCTTAAAGTGTCTTTCTAAATTAAAAGGCTCCAAACAATTTAAGGGCATTCTGAACCAAAAATATCAGAAAGTATTTGGACTCCCAGACCTCTGGGTGTGTAAAAAGAAGAAAGGAACTAAAGAGAAAACGCCCCCACAGTGGATTACAAGGTTATGGGACAGGTCACTAGGAAAGGGAAATAAAACTGAATGTTAGGTTGGGCTTGTAAATTATGCACCTTTCAGGGAAGAGGTTTAAGGTCTCTTCACTCAAGGGTTTTTTTTCCCATCCATTTTGCTATTAATTCTTAACTCTTGGTAGGCAGTTCTTTAATGAGGTTGTTTGTGGCAGGTTAATTTTCTCCAATCTACTGAGCTCCTCATTTTCCCTTTTAAGTGTACTGCTGCCTAGAGCTTTCAGTATTTTCCATACCAGAAGAAAGAAGAATAAAAGTGAAGTTGCCCGGGTAGGCTGAGAATTAAAGGCGTTATGTGGACAGATAAACAGTGCTGGGACAGATGGAAGTGGGAGGGTAGAAGCCAGACTGAGTCGAGGGCATGAGAGAGAGAATTCGGTCTTAAGAGAGCAATGACCCTAGGAGTGTAATATATTAAATATTGCAGCGATCGATTTCAATACCCCAAGTGGACACGGGAATAAAAATTCACCAACAAGCTGAAGTGATTAGGAATGCTTTGTTGCGAGGGAAAAAATGTGATTTTCTTCAGATCCTTTTTGTTCAGGTTAGAAGAGGCCTAGACAATCTAAGTGTAAGCCCTGGACTCCCAGTTTGGATATAACCCTAAAGGTTAGTCACATCTCAGTGGTGCTTCTGCATAGTGAAAAGATGAGCCTTTGTACCAAGGAGGATTAAATAGCAACCACGATTACAGGCTGGTCACTCTAGGAGCTTTTCTCCCAAATCAGAGAAGAGTACATTTTGGAGAAGTTGCTCCTTTCCTGTGCGTTAGTCTCTCTTTCAGCTCTGGGACAAAGCAGTTGCTTTTGCACAATTCTTCTTTCATTAAAATCCAGGGGAAAATGCACAATATGCTTTACGGAAGGTCGACTCACAAAAGAGGGACATAAAAACAGCCTTTGGTGCCACGGAGGGGAGAGATATTTTTGAAACATCATTCTGGGGACAAAAGTATGAAACTGTCACTCACACACACACACACACACACACACACACACACAGGTACAGATACCCACTACCACACATGTGAGTGATTTCAGGATTGGGTGGGATTTTGTTCTTTCTACGGATTCCAGCTCTTAGACATTCATGCTATGAACTGTGTTCTCTCAGTCCAGGAATCTGTTTAGGGATTTGGGGTAGTCACTGCGGAGGTTGTTGGGGGGGGGTGTTTTCAGTCACAGCCTAATGGGCAAAGCCTGGGCTCTTCACACTGGGGACACCAAGTCTGCTGCTCCAGACACACTGCTGGATGCCTGCGTGCAAGCGGCAGCAGCTACGGCAGCTGCCTCCTTCGGTGTGGCTGCTACAAATCTGGAAAAGAAATGCAGCATCATACAAAGGATTTCTTTAATGAGGATGAGTTCCTCAGAGTGAGGGAGGGCTGTGGCTGCTGCTCGGGGGCCTCCCTGCCCCTTTGCTAGATCTTTCCCGACCCATTATTTCCTTCCTTACACACTAAACTGGGGTAGAAAGGATACCCCACCCCCACTATGCCCTCTGATAACCCAGAGGCTGATTTCTGTCTTACCCTGTGGCTGAGGACGGAGGACTTAGAATGTCTGAGTCAGGTTGGAGTGGTCGAGTTGGTTAAAAGCAAGCACACACTTTCTGTCTCTGCCCTCGATCTCCTAGTCTTCCAACCTGGCCTTCACAATGATTCCTAGCTCCCACTTAGAGTATGGTCCTAAGGGCTCACCATGTTTCTGTATAAGGATGTCCTTAGCAAAGAAGGCGCCAGGTGGGGGAAGGAAGTCCTAAGCCTCCCCATTTCTTCTGAATCTAATTTGGGCTGATTGTGGCTGGATGAAGGCCGACATTGGTTGCAGCAGAGCACTTAGGTTCCTGCAGTTCCAGTCTCCCAGGCTTTCTGTGGAGTGATGACTGCTACAGGGAGGCTATTACACCCTGTAAAGCAGTTGATCTCCCTAAAGCTACATGGCTCCTTCCCCTCTTTGGGTTGGTGAGAGAGGTAGGTTGGGTCCAGTCAGATGCTAGAGTAAAACATTACTCAAAAAAGGTACTTTAAGAAGCTACTGAGACCAGCAGTTGGCGTAATGGCTATGTCGCTGGACTCCCATGTAGTCGACCGCGGTTCGAGTCCCAGACCCGGTGGCTTGAAACTCACGCTGGGCGTGTGTCCTCTCCTGAGAGGAGAAGGGATTGCATTGTGGCCATCCCCCCTGGGGGGTGATTTCTCGCTTTCTGTTTCTCTGTCTCTGTCTGGCAAGCAGAGAAAAAAACAAAAAGAAGCTACTTAGGTGGGACCAGCAGATGGTGTAATGGTTCTGTTGCTACACTCCCACACAATTGACTGTGGTTTGAGTCCCAGGCTTGGTGCCTTAAAACACACTGGGTGTGAGGGACCAGCAGTTGGTGTGATGGCTATGTCGCTGGACTCCCACGTAGCCATCTGCAGTTCAAGTCCTGGATGTGGTGGCTTCAACTCATGCCAGGTGCCTATGCGTGCGTGCCCAAGATCCCAGAGGAGAATGGAGGAGAAGGGATTGTGGGCATGGCCATCCCCCCCTGGGGGGTGATTTCTCACTTTCTCTGTCTCTCTTTGTCTTCTGCATGGGCCCCTATAGCAAAAACCTCTTAAAAAAATAAATAAAGACCCCCCCCCACACACACACACTCTGTGTGTGTGTGTGTGTGTGTGTGTGTGTATGCCCAAGATCCCAAGAGGAGAATGAAAGAGAAGGATTGTAGAGTGATCATCCCCTGGGAGGGGTGAGTTCTCACTTTCTGTCTCTGTGTCTCTCTCTGGCAAGCGCACACACCCTATAGCAAAAATCTCTCTCTAAAGGCATTGGATTCCGGGCGTGGTGGCGCCCGCCCTATGGTAAAGGCATTGGATTCCCACATGGCCAAACAGGGTTCTAGTCCCAGACATGGTGGCTTAAAAATCAAAGCAGGCCCATGTACATGGCCAAAATTCCAGGAGATCGAAGGAGAAAGGATTGCAATGTGGTCATCCCCTTGGGGTGTTATTTCTTACTTTCCCTCTCACTGTCTCTCTCCAGAAAGCCACATGCCCTTTAGCAAAAACCCTAAAAACAAAAAAAGTTAGCCATTGAGCCAGCTGGTGGTGAGGGGGTGGTTAAGGCAACTGGATCCCACATGACTTAATGCATGGTTCATGTTCCAGACCCAATGGCTTGAAAAACACACTGGGTACATATGCATGTGTGCTCAGAAATCCCAAGAAGAGAAGGGATTGAAGCATGACCTGGCCATCCCCTTTGGGGTGCTTTCTCGCTTTCTCTCTCTCAGTGACTACACATATCCTATAGATTTTTTTTTTCTTCTGGAGCATGAGAACGATGGAGTAAATGGTAATTTGGATAAGGAAGGAATCATTTCATTTTGCTCTAGTATTCTTTAGCCACTTTTTAAAGACTGAAATTAGTTTTTAATCTTATTTTGGTTACGGTGTTTTATTTTTGTTGTTAAATTTACTTACTTATTTCTTTTATCAGAAAGCGAGGTAAGCACCCCCATAGGAGCCTCACACCGGGATCCACCCTCAGTCTGTGCTAGCCTGGATGGTGGGCACCCTGCTTGCTCTGGGAGGTCCTGGGCTAAATACCCAGGACCTTTCTCACGTGGGTCCAGTCGCATTAGCCCTATGCACCATCTGACCCTTTGCCTGTCTTTTATTCCTCATTTCCCTGGTCTTTCTCCTCTTTCCCTCTTTTCTCCTTTTTTCTCTTTATTTTTATTTTAAAAAAGAATTCTTTTATTTAACTTTTCTTATTTTTACTTATTTTTAAAATTTGACCAGAGAAGGACAGAATGAGAGCGAGCGAGCGAGCTAGCTGCCAGGACTCAAACAGCGGTCAGCCTTGTGGGAGTACATGGCCCTTTAACCACCATGCCGCCTGCCGGCCCCTAATATTATTTGAAAACAAATCATGTCAGGGGACAAGCAGTTGGCAAAATGGCTATGTTGCTGGACTCCCACGTAGTCAACTGTGGTTCAAATCCCAGACCTGGCGGCTTAAAACTCATGCAGGGTGCATATGTGTGCGTGCCCAAGATCCAGAAAGAATGGAGGAGAATTGATTGTGGTGTGGGTGTGACTTGGGGGGTGATTTCTTGCTTTCTATCTCTCTGTCTCTGTCTTTCTGGCGAGCGCACCGCTCTATGGTAAAAACCTCTCCAAATAAAAAAAAAAAAATCATGTCAGAATACAAAGGCTGAAAGCACCAGTGGGCTTACACTGTAAAGCTCTGCTGAAGCTGACCCAAGGCCTGGCTGTACTGAGCAGGTGGCCCAAGTGCAGAGGTTCCTGTTCTTGGATGTGACTTAGGGGTCCTTTGGAGAGAAAGAATCTTCCCCAGGAACAGATTTGTGGGGTGGGACCCATCTGTTCCAGGTCACACACAAGAGGTTTCTGTGTCCAGGGCCTAAGCTTTGGGATCCTGGAAGCCAGCCCTAGTGCAGGATACCTGTTGCTTGAAGCTGTGCGGGGAGCCTTTGGGCCCCTGGCCTATTATAAGTCTGGGGGATAGGTCGGGCTCCCCCTGGGGCTGCTGGATTCACCTGTCATTACGCTCACTGCCCAGGGACCCTGACAAACCTCCACAATGTGGGTCTGAACAAGGGTGCTTAAGGTTCACTGATCTGTGTGTAGGACTTTGCAAAACTGCAAATAAGCGAGAAAATTTGTCTATTCTTGTGAAGCAAGATACAAGTTTACACTTCACGTGGAAGCATGAGAAAAAGAGGGGGAAAACATTTCTGGCCAAAAGCCCCACTGTAATCTCCAGAACAATTTCATTTCCTCTGCAGCACCCTGGCTACCCGGCCTCAAAAAGGTCGTGAGGAGAGAGAGCTTAAAAAGTGGGGGGCCAGAAGAAGGGAGGTGGGTAGTCCCTGGGCCAGGTCGCAGGTGAGTGCTGGGTTGGTTGGTACCAAGAGCACTGGACCAGAGAGAAGGCAGCAAGGCAGAGGAGGGGCAGAGCCACGTATTTAGGAAGGATTTGGCATTTTCCAGAGGGGTTTTTCTTAGGAATTTGCACGGCCCGCCGCCTCCGGGCAGCTTGCTGGGGCTCTTCCCCGCCCCTTCTTCCAGAGCGGGTCGATGGGAACTCGGGTTTCCTTGGGCCCGATGCCGCCAGGCTGCCCGCGCTCCGCAGGCCTCTGCGTACAGGCCTTTCCCGTTTGCAGAGA
This sequence comes from Tupaia belangeri chinensis, assembly GCF_000334495.1. Classification (NCBI taxonomy): domain Eukaryota; kingdom Metazoa; phylum Chordata; class Mammalia; order Scandentia; family Tupaiidae; genus Tupaia; species Tupaia belangeri. The sequence goes on along the minus strand of NW_006159518.1, from coordinate 2,217,880 downwards.
AAGGGAAAAGCGCTCGTCCCGGCCGTGCGGGCAGGGAGACTGTGTGTGCCGAGGAAGCCTAGTCCTCCCCGCAGAGCCGAACAACTCCCTGACAGTTGAGTAAATCTCGCCGGAGCGCGCAGGCTGGAAAGGGTGTCTCCTGGAAGTGACTCCTGTAATCGGCGACCGAGATCCCCCGTGGTTGCCCTGCTGCTGAGACCTGCGGGTCGCGGAGAGTAGCAGGCCGCGGGAAGCTTTGCCTCTCTCCTCCAAAGGGGAACGTGGAACTTTTGAACCCTTTAAAGTGATCGATCATGCCCCACCAGAGAGCGGCTCCACCCCCTATCCCCACCTCTGCCGCCTTTCCTTGTCACCCTGGCTCTAAGTGTGCACGGAGGACGCGCGAGGCGCGTAGGTCGTGAGTTTGGAGATGTTACAAACGCGAACATTCAGCGCCAGAGCAGCTGTCACGATTTGGGGTGAATCTCGACGTGAGAACCCCGAACGGGAGGGTTGGCTCGTGCCTCTTTGCCCACAGCCTTCTACATACAAGACGCCAGCGACAGCTTTTCCTCTGCAAACCCACCCCTGCACGCCTGCTTCCCTCCAACGCAGTCCTCGCTGGAGCCGGGCTCTGCACCGGGAGGCTTCAGGGAATCGAGGATAAAGGCTCACAGCTCTGCGAGGGAAGTTGATTATTAATGCGGGCTGCTCGGGACTAGTAACACGCTTGACGCCCTCGGCTTTGGGAACTGTCCCGGAGCTGGGATGGAGGCAGGGATGACCCAGGGTTGCGACTGGGAAACTCGAGTTGCAGAGGCTCCCGGACGTATCTGAGTGGGTTGAGTAGTGCTCCCAGGGCAAAGGTTGGCTCTTCTTCGCCCCCAAATAAATCCTAGTTAACTAGTGTAGACTAAACACATTAGTATTATTTTAAATGGGTAAAATAGATAGGATTGGAAGTGGGGGCATATCAGCTGGACCCAGATGGGGTCATACTTCCCCTCCAGAGACAAATCAGGGTGCTTCCAATACGAAAATAGAAATGTAACATTCAACTGGACGAATTAATTTTTGACGGATTTACGGTATGATTTTCTTTCAAGTGGTATTCATTGGTTCTTTGGATCCATAGTGCAATCCAAAGACAGAAATATAAACAAGCACTTTCTGCTTTGCGGAAACCCTTTAACAGTATCTCCCAAAGAAAGATCAAGACACTTTGTGAATTTTCCCCAGATAATGCCTCATATTCCGAATGACTGATCAGAGAACTCCGGTATTGTTAAATAAAATGAGAGGAAGGCGAGTGACGTGGGAGTCGAACAATGGCATTTCTGAATCAGTTTGCTTGATTGACATTTGGGAGCTTCATGACCCCAGGGAATAGGACTCATTACGGTGAATACACCAAAACATCAACCAAGATTAGAACTCTAGATCCTGTTTTAATCCCATTTCAGTCTAAATTATAGCAAGGAAATATAAAATCCAAGAGGAGAGAATTACTACATCATATATTGATCTAAAGTTTTAATCGTTCTGAGGGGAAAATAAAAGTGGAAAGCCAATATACTTTTCAACTGGAATAGCACTGACAATTAAGTAAAATGCATGGGTTTGGTAGGGTGGTTACCAAGAATATTTGTGTAGTATAAAGCATTTTATACTTATTTGGGGAGACACCTAACTAGAGAAATCTTGGTAGGGAGTTTGTGTGTGAGGGTGTGTGTGTGTGTGTGAAAAACATAAATCCCCTCCATTGGTTAAAAAATGAAGATCATCAGTAAAGTGATGTGAAGAAATAACGAAGCAGCCTCAAAGCTAGTCTAAATTTCTGTCATTATTTGGAAATTTATGACCCAGGAGGAGAATTTTTTTTAATGTCAAAAGTTGTGTTAACACTTACATTTAACCCAGGAAATTGTGAGAGCTGATCTTCAATTCCTGTTGGAAAAGGCAATGTGTTTGAGCAAAGTCTATTTTTAACAATGGGAAAGTGTGAGATAATGTGGTTGTTTGTTAAGTGGGAGTATTATCTATCTATGGCAACTTCATTACACAAAAAATTTTGATTCTTTGGTGGAACTCATTCTCAAATCTTACAAACTTGAGAAGCTGGAGGTCCCAAGTATTATTAAACTGAACCAACAGATCAGAGAAACACAAAGCTGTGTAAAAGATATAGTTATAGTCGACTATTTTTTAGTAGTTAATTATAGCAAAGGGGAATGTAGCAGTAAGATATGAAAACTGAGCAAATGTTATAAATCATGGAATAAGAAAACAGTTCTTGTACACTGTAACTTCACAATCTTACATTTTGAGTGAGAGCTTTTAATGAGTAGTCTCTGTGTTTCATGGGAAGTGGGAGTCATGAGAATTATTTATGCAGCAAGAAGGAACAAAAATTAATTATTAGGAGCTCAGTAATCACCAAATAAACTCTGAGCTTTGAGGTTAAAAATAGACGACTATCTTCATGTTCAATTATACAGTATCAATTACTAATACAACTGATGTTTCAGCGTCTCAGTGCGATCAGATAGCATCTTCTGTGGAGATATCTCGGTATTAATTAATGACTGCTTTATTCTCATTATTCACAAGGAAAAATAGGGGTCATGTCACATTAAAATTAAGATTATCTTAGTTTATCTGGGCTCTTAAATAAAGATCATTCAAAGTAATTATATTTCGAATTACCAGAGGTAGGCAATTTATCTCGTTATTATTTTTTGTTGTTGTTCAAAGACGGGAAAATAAAGATCAGAAATAAGCAAAGTTTCATTTTGAAGATAGAAAGACCCAAACAAACATGTCTTGACTTTAGCAATATTTCCCTTGCTAAAGGGGGAATGAGGGGGCTGTAAAAGACGTGACTTTGCAAAGTCAAGTCCTTTTTAAAAGACTCGGATCGAAATTCTTGCTATGCAACAAGGATTCAAGTTTGATTAATTTTCTGCAAGCGACGTGACAGCGGTATTTTAAAAGATTAATTAAAATTGAAGTGATACGGAGCAGGAATTCAACCTGCAGAGGCGTCCCTGGCGCCTTGGGGGTCTTTGCAAGCGAGTCCCAAACCCGAACTGTGGACTTTCCCGAGCCTGGGACGCAACTCCCGGTCTCCTGGAGAGGAACGCGGAATTTGGCAGGGCGCCCGCCTGGCCGCCTGGCATCCCGAGCTGGCCGCCAGCTCTCCGGGGTGGGGACGGGGTGTGTCCCAGGGAACCCGCTGAGGAGAGAACAGCCAGCCGCGCTCTTGACAAGCCAGTGAGGACCAGGGTCACGCCGACAGGCGGGAGAGGGCTCCGGGCAGCCTCGAGTTGACCGTCCTGGGTCGCGTCTGCTTCTCCTGGGGAGGGGGCACCTCCTTTGTCACAAGGCTGGTGCGGAGCTCCCCACGGGCGCCAACGCAGGGATGCAGGGGTGCAGGTCGCGTGGCTGGCACTCTGCAGAGGCGCGCCCACAGTGCCGGGGACTCGAAGGGCTTGGCCTGACGGAGCAGCCCTGCCTGGTGAACTCGGACGCGCGGCTCCTTGGAGGCCTTCCGCCACCTCGGCCACATCCTCCCACCTCTACGCTCACTGTCCCCTCCCCCCGCACCCCCGTCCTCTCGCTTCACTCCGCGACGCCTTCACCCGAGGAAGAAATGAAGCTGAATTCAATTGCAACTGTACTCTAGAAGGCAGAATCGCCGAGCTCTCGGGGTCGCGGGCGGCGGAGGGGCGACGCGGGTGGCGCTGCAGGGGCGGGGGGAGGGGAAGAAAGGGTTCGTTTGCAATTAGTCTCCCTACAAACGACGCGGCTCCCTCCTAACTGGGGGTCCAGGGCTCAAAGGGGAGAGGCCGCGCCGCGCCTCGTTGCCCTGGCTGTGCGCCCGTGGGCCCCACGAGGACGCGGCGGGGACGCGGGGTCCCTGCTGCGGCGGCTCCTACGACCTGGGGCAGCTCGGGGAAAGCCCTTCCTCGGCGGCGGGGCCTACGGGTCGGGGCCGGGAAGGGTCCCCGGAGATTCTCCACGCCTGGAAGAAGACGTGGTTTCTCCTCTCACGTCTGCCTCTCCCACCCTCGTCCCCAGACCTGGGAGGTGGCGCAGTGGGAGGGAGGAGGGCATGCGGATGGCGCAGGCTGGGGAGCCGAGCTCGAGCGCCGGCGGAGTCTGAGTCCGAAAGGAAGCACGAGGGCGCGATCGAGGGGTCGTGGGGCGAGGGGGACGCCACTGCGGAAGGCGGGGGTATGCGGGGGCACGAGGCGACAGTCCCTTCTGTGAGTGGCGCGGGGGGATCTCTTCCCTGGGGAACCCCCACCCGGGAGCGCCCAACCTCAAGAACAAAGGGTCTGGGAAGCTCGGTCGGGGTCGGGGAGCGGAGGTGGAGGGAGGCAGGAAGGCGGGCGGTGGGGGCAGGGAGGGCGCCTCCCCACGTTTCCTCTCGCGGCCGAATGATGGAAAGCTCCCTCCAGCAAACGCCTCGCCGAGGCCGCTCCGAAATCCGGGAGGGCTCGGGTTCCTTACCTAACGGCTGCCCTCGGGCCCTTCCTCCCCCAGCGTCCCCACC
>NW_006159518.1:2205087-2213246 GCF_000334495.1 Tupaia belangeri chinensis | reverse complement strand
CCCGCCGCGCGGCGGGGATTCTTAAGGTGGAACCGGCTGGTTTTCCACTGGCGCAGGAGACTCTCCGGGTCGGAAGCCGCAGCCCTCGCACCACTAGCTGCGGGTCTCCCTCGAGAAGCGGGCCTGAGCGTAAGAACGGTAGGAGTCCGCTGATCCCTGCGCCTATTTCCTTAATCCCTTGACTCCAGTATATGCAGGACCTGATCCGCTAGTGCCCTGCTACCGAGCTCCACACTCAGGATCCATTCTCTGCGGGTGTAAGAAACAAAGTCCAGAGCTAGAGCGGGAAGACCAGAACGGCGATTTTTATTTTTTTAACCTGAATGCAAACTTTCACTTTTCATTTATAAGAAGCAGACGGCTAACAAGAAAAGGTCGCTAAACGTTGAGATGTCCACAGGGTTCAGGATGAGACTGGAGGGTACTGGAACAGCCTTCAGCGTTCACGACCCGCAAACTCGTGGACAGGTGCTGGGGGCCAGGGAAGAGTGGCCTGCGGGGGGCAGGGGGCGGGGAGCTTCGCCTGGCGCCCCTCGCGGGAATGCTTTATTTAGTAAGACCAGGGATCGTGGAGAAGATCGAAGATCAGTTTTACTTTCTTTTATGTATATATATGTTAACTAAATGGTGTGTGCACGTGAACTCAACATCTCTTGGAAGTATGGCTCCTTGGTGAACTCCAGAGTCTTGGGGACCAGTGCAAAGCAGGAAACCAACAAGCCAATCCAGGTTTGCGAGCTATTCGCAGTGCATTTTCTTCCTTTGCTCTTTCTTCCTCAGAGTCCTGGAGAAGGGAGCCCGGGTTGCACCAGGATTCCCTCATGCCTAGGACTGGGAGCCTGGAGGAGAGCGGGGCTCCAGGGCAGGAGGAGGGCTCTGGGCCCTCGCGCGCAGTTTCCCAGCACCGTGGGAACCTCCCTCCCCCGGGACGCACGGCCTCGGCTCCGCCCAGCCCGGCCCGGGCTGAGCTGCCCACAGCCCCTCCTCTATCCCCGAGGGAATCCGAGTCCGCGGGTCGGGTCGCCTCGGGAGAAGCTTGTCTGGGTAGGTGCCGCGGGGTCAGACCCGCCCCGGGGGTTGCAAACCGCAAGCGAAAATCGAGAGGGGTTGGGGCTTTTCCTCTAATCCGTTTTACACTGTGAAAACCGCAGGCCTGTCGCCTAGGCCTCCACGTTTTAATTGGGAAGCAAATAGACGAAACAAAACAAAACAAAACAAACGCTTGAACAGACTTTCTTAGTTTTTTCCCCTACTCAACACAAAGCCTGCTTTCGGGTAGAGGGAAACTGATTGCTCGCTTCCGGGCAGGGAGTGGGACGCGCGCAGCCGGTGCGGCAGCCCGAACCGGCCCTTCTGCCCACGCGCATCCCCTGCTTCTTGTATCGCTCTCCACTGGTGACCGCCCGCAGGTCACACCGAGGGCGTAAGCTCCAGGCGAGCTCCATCCGGCGCTTTCTCGCTGGGGCCGAAGGGCAGACCTGGGCGTTAGGGCGTTGGCGCTGCGGGAGAGTGGAGTTGGCAGCAGATCCAGGTTTCCTCGGAGCCCAGGGCGGGAAGGCTCGGGGTTTGGGGTCGCCGATGGAGGACCTCCAAGTCCTACAGAAGATGCACTTGCAATCACGGTTTTAATAGCACCGTGTTACCTGGTTTGGAGAAGCAGAAGTTGAGAGGCACATTGCGAGACGCCCAGGCAAACTCTCAGTGTACTCTGGGGTACTCGGACCCATAGGGAAACTCCCAGACATGGGAGGAGAGCAGTGAGGGGTCGGAGTGGGAACGCCTGGGTTCGGTGGGTTGAGTCTGGGGATTTGGGGTGTCTCCTTACTTTGATATATCAATGTTCCTCTGTAGACAAGTCATTTTTAGTCAAAGAGAAGAAAGGAAGGCAAAAGAAAGAAAACACTTTTTTTTTTTTAAAGTAAAACTAGGAAAAATTGTATGGTCAAATGTAGAGAGGGAAGACGTGAAGAGATGAAGAAAGAGTTCCTAGTTTGTTCATGAAAAGCCGGAGCACTTTCTTTCGCGATCAAAACGTAGAGAAAACAGTCAACTTTGGAGCTGGTTCACGCAGTGGAGATACAGCTCGTGAGTTCGCTGTTACCGCTCTGCAGGGATGAGCAAAGTTCTTGGAAGGTTCTTTTTTCACCCAGACTCTTCGAATGCAGTTCATTTTGATTTAAAGCAGATTTGAGACAAAAATTTCAGATGAGAAAATGTGCGTAGCCATCTGTACATACATACACATGCAGTAGGGTTTGTATTCCCTCTAGTCTAAGGTTCTACAGTAAATTATACACAATGGCTGTTTTTTTTTTTCTTTCCTAATATTGTTTTGTCACCAGAGAGAAGATTCCTGAGTTCTTTCTCTCCACCTCCCCATTAGTAAATTCCCTAAGAAAGATGACTTTATGCAACTGTGGCTTTTCCTCCCTCTTTCGCTTTCTTTCCCACACATGAACACACACACACCCTGCATTTACATCATGCACACATTTTTTCTTAATCAGCCTGAAATGTATGCCCCATAAATCTAGGTCCGTGTTTTTTAAGCCTTTGTTGAACTTGGGAACATGGTTGAGGATCACTGTGTGTGCACTTTATCAAAGATCTTTGGCAAACCAATAAAACAATCATCTGTGCTCTGAATTTCTTTGTCATTAAACGGGAAGTAATATTAACAAAGTGTTTAAAAAGTATTTTGTGTCAAAGAATCAACAAATAATGAAAAGTGAGCCATAGTTGTCCAAATGTCAAAATGATACTTTTCATTTGTAGTTAATATCTCAGCAAAACTATTTCAGTCTCTGAAAATGGCTCAATGGCACACACATTCCTGCAGTCTGATCCCTCCAGTTCTACTACCACCAGTTTAAACTGGTTCAAATTACTTAAGTAACGTCTACTAAAGGAGGGGTGGGAAAACCAGGAACTGTGGAATTATTGGTGGGCTTTTGGCCTTTTCATGAAGCATTAATTAAATCTGATGCTTGTGAAAAATCAAACTAAACCAACAGAGGAATCCTTTAGGTAGTCTTGTAAGATAATATGTGATTGTTGTGAGAAATGGGTAGTCAAAAGAGATTTCAGTGCAACTAGATGAATATAAATGTAACTATTACGTTTTTTCTTTCCAATGATTTTTCTCTCTCACGTGTGAGAGATCTAAGACTCCAAAATGTGCACTTTAATTTATTCTGATAACGAGAAAACTGATACTCATTTTCTTAGAGCATCATCATTAACCAGGGGCAATGCAGAAATCATTAGATAAGCACCACATCATCGTCAGTGTGAAGTTCCATCTTAGGAAATATACAAGAATATTGTATTTGTTTCAGGAGCTTGAAAATACGATTTCTGGTTGACAATATCTTCGAAGTTGCAGAGATACCTCTGTTTTGAGATGACTTTAATGATGACTCACTTTAATGATGTTAGAATGCAAGAAAGGATTTCAATAGCAGGCCAGATGTGATGAATGGACCCAAGGAACAATGAAGCTATTGACAAAACATGCTAACTTTTTGAATTCTATCGAAATGATTTTTCTTTCCAGTCCTGAGTAGGACACCCAAGTGCATCAATGTTCATCAGAGGCAGGTAATGAAAATGTGAGTGACAGTTAATGGCCTGTGACTGTAATATGATTGTTAGCGTAGGTGAGTGAATGCACCGAAGCATTTGTTCCTGGTACAGAAGGTCAGTGGTCCACAGTCCAGAGTGGTGAAGTGTGGAGTAAATTGAGGCCATAAAGATGAAGAGGGAAAAAAAGACTGAAAAATACGAAATAAAATCAAGCAAATTCAGCACAGCAATTAAGAAATTGTTTGTTTTCTATTATAGATTTAAGTCGATTGTTCCTGGTAGCAATTTAGATGAAATATATGGAATATCATTTAATAAGCAGAGGTGCGGATACAATTTCTCTTTCAAGGATCCAATTGCTGGCATCCAAAGGAAAGTGGAATTCAAGTTAGTATTAGAACTTGAATTTGTTCTGCCAGAGTGGAAATTGGTTCCATTAGGCATCAGTCACAGGACTCGTGCAGACCTGGCTGGAGCGGCAGATATGATATATCCAACTAGCTGAAATAATAAAGTCTTAAGTAATGCTGGATGGGCTTTGGGAAACCATCCAGGGGGTTTTAATTTTTTTTTTTTTTAATGAAAGTTTCCTAATTTTATAGTCCTCATAAATCTGAAACAAGTCGAATTAAGGTCATAGGACAAGTGAAAGCCCAACAAGTGACCCTTTGGAGATAACATAAGAATAACTGAAAATGTGAAACACTCAATTGTGTGATTTTTAGGAAGATTCTTCCCTGAACGTTTTTTCCTTCCTCATTTGCCCATACTTCCTTCTTGCAGATCTCTAGTACTCTGGGGGAAACTCCTGAAAAAGTGATATATCAGACAGATAACACTATCCAAAAGCTTTTAAGTTTAGTGTCTGGGGGCCGGCAGATGGTATGGTGGTTAAGGGCACTGGACTCCCACATGGCCGACTGATGTTCAAGTCCTGGACCTAGCAGCATGCTTTCTCACTGTCTCTCTCTCCCTCTCTCTCCCCCTTTCTGGTCAAATTAAAATAAATAAAGTTAAATAAAATTTTAAAAATTCTTAAAGTTATTGTCTGTCTATATAAATAAAAAGTTAACAACAGCCTCAAACATGAAAAATGAAAATTGACTTTAGATGAGAATTATTTCCAATATGTAAAGAAGAAAGTGACAAACAAGTATCATCCAACAATTAATAATTTATTAAATATAGGAGGGTTTAAAATAAACTTGAATCATAATACTCATGTAGACTTAGGCACATAATATAATGACCTTTTTTAGAAAATTATTTCTTTATTATTAGTAGTATTATTCAATTTGAGCAGAGAAAGACAGAGAGGGAAAGCAAGAAAGCAAGCCACCAGGTCCAGGACTTGAACCACAGTCAGCCACGTGACAGTCCAATGCCTTAACTACCACGCCACCTGCCAACCCCTATGATTTTTTAAAAATTATTTTATTTAGCTTTATTTATTCATATATTTTAAAATTTGATCAGAGGGGGACTGAGTGAGAGAGATAGGGAAAGTGAGAAAGTAAACCGCCAGATCCAGGACTCGAACCATGGTAGGCCATGTGAGAGTCCAGCACCCTTAACCACCATGCCACCTGCTGGTCCCTCAGCCCCTATGCTCTTTCATAAATAAAATAAATTGGAAACCTTGCATGCTCCTTATATAAAAATATTCAATAGTTTTCATGACATAATTTTGTTATAAAAATGTAAAATAGAATATTACACACAATAGAAAAATTAAAATAAAATTACTGATATTTTCAAGACATAAAAAAAATGCTACCTAAAACAATTTTTGTAGTTCAGGACTTGAACTGAGCCTGTTCCTCTGAGTTCTTTAATAAACAATTAAAAATAGGTGAAAGAAGTAGTTTACATTTCTTTTGCTAATGAAACGCAAAATTTTGAAACATTCTTCAAAACAAATTGAGGTGATTTTTAGTTCTTACAAAATATGTGTTGGCTCTAAAAAATCATTGAGTAACCACAAACAAAAAGAAAACATTATAAGTTCATGCCCACCCAATTACTTAAAAAAATAGTTCTGTAGACTTAACCAGAAGCTGCATGTCAAAGTCCTGCTCTTCCCAGTTATTTCCCCTGCTCCATTGAAAGGAGATTGCTTTGCCCTGTGGGAGTCTTGCTCTTCCCAACAAGCATGGAAAAAAAGCAGTAGGCAGTTTCAGGGGTTGCCTTTGACAGCTTGTCTCAGGGGACTTAATATTCTAGGTGGCAAGTAGCCAAAATAAGTAGGAAACTTAGGTAACAGCCAAGCTGCAATACTGAAAAAGTACTGCCATACCTAACTAGAAAGTGGAAAGAAACTTTCTATTAATATATTGAAATCCTGAAAAAAACTAAGCAAAACAAAAAACACTAGAAATTGAATGGCCATTGGTGAGGGACTCTTGGTGTGTGTATATGTAGGAAAAAAGATAAACATTTGTAGATTTTTGTTGTAGTCTTATATTTAGATAATAGCTTGGTTTATTGGAATATTGCTTTTCTTTCATGCTTTAGAAATTAGAATTTTTCCATTAATTATATTTATACTTTCCTCTTGTGTTTGATAAGAAATGTGTTTTTGCAACAGAAGCTTTGACAAATTGCTGTCAGATATACTAAAGACTTTTTTTTTAAGTTTTTTTTTTAATTATTATTTTATTTATTTTTTAAAGAATTATTTTATTTAATTTGTTATCATTATTATTTGTTTAATTTGACCAGGAAGACAGAGAGAAAGGGAAAGTAGGAAAGCAAGCCTCCAGGTCTGGGACTCAAACCATGATTGGCCCTGTAGGAGTCCAGTGCCTTAGCTACCTCACCACCTGCCAGCCCCTAAAGAAATATTAAATTTTATTTTATTCATTGTTATTACTTTGTTTATTTTTTATTTTATTGAAGTTGACCAAAGAGAGAGAGAAAAGGAAAGTGAGAAAGCAAGCTACCAGGTCTGGGATTTGAACTGTGGTCAGCCATAGGGAGTCCAGCCACCTTATCCACCACGCCACCTGCTGTACCCCTTTTAAAGGTTTTGCCATAGAGCTTGTGCACTGGCTGGAAAGAGACAGTGAGAGGGAAAGTGAGAAATTATTCCCTAGGGGAGATGGTCACTTCACAATTCCTTCTCTTTTCTCTTGGGATTTTGGGCTCACATGCATACTTGCCTGGCATCTCTTTTAAACTGCTGTGTCCAGGACTTGAACTGTAAAGTCATCCATGTGGGATCCAGTCACCTTAACCACCATGCCACTGACTGACCCTGCCTATGCATTTTTCCAGCTTCTGTTTACTTCAGCTGTGCTAATGTCCTATTGGCCAAAGCAAGTCCGATGGCCAAACTCAAATTCAAAGGGCAGAAAAAAGAATCCTTGACTCTTTTTTTTTTTTTTTTTTAGAGGTTTTTGCTATAGGGCGCCTGCGCTCGCCAGACAGACAGAGAGAGACAGAGAGAAAGAAAGCAAGATATCACCCCCCAGGGGAGGATGGTCACTCCGCAATCCATTCTCCTCTCGGGATCTTGGGCACGCACGCACACGTGCCCAGCGTGAGTTTTAAGCCACCGGGTCTGGGACGCGAACCACGGTCGACTACGTGGGAGTCCAGCGACATAGACATTACGATAACTGCTGGTTCCCAAGAATCCTTGACTCTTGATAAGAGGAACTATGAAGTCCCGTAGTAAAGTAGCAATGAGAAGAATTTGTGCCCATTATTTTTTCCAGTTTATCGCAATCCATGCTCTGGCTACAAATTGTTTGCGTTCCTCCCATGTGCAAAATAAACGGACCCACATTGCAAGACCCTCAAAACTTTCATACCAATTATTGCATCAGATTAGAAGTCCACTATTTTTTAATTTGTATCAGATATGAATGTGGCTTAAGGTTCTTTAGGTATGGCTATTTTTTTTCTTTTAAAGAATTATTCTTTTTTTTTTTTTTTGGAGAGGTTTTTGCTATAGGGCGCTTGCGCTTGCCAGACAGACAGAGAGAGACAGAGAGACAGAAAGCAAGAAATCACCCCCTGGGGGGATGGCCATGCCGCAATCCCTTCCCCTCCATTCTCCTCTCAGGATCTTGGGCACGCACACATACACGCCCGGCGTGAGTTTAAGCCACCGGGTCCGGGACTCGAACTCCCACTACGTGGGAGTCCAGTGACATAGCCATTACGCTAACTGCTGGTCCCGAGAATTATTATTATTTTTTAACTTTATTTAATTTGAACAGAGGAGGACAGAGTGAGAAAGAGAGGGAAAGTGAGAGAGCAAGCTGCTAGGTCTGGGACTCAAACCATAGTCAGCCATGTGGGAGTCCAATACCCTTAACCACCATGCCACCTGCTGGCCCCAAGTAAAGTGTATTATTATCTTTTTTTCGGGTAAAGAATATTTTATAGGGGGACCAGCAGTTGGAGTAATGGCTATGTTGCTGGACTCTCCCACGTAGTCGACTGCAGTTCGAGTCCCGGACCTGGTGGCTTAAACGCACACCAGGCATGTGTGTGTCGTGTGTGTGCGTGCCCAAGATCCCGAGAGGAGAATGGAGGAGAAGGGATTGCAGTGTGGCCATCCTCCC
>NW_006159518.1:2204757-2205026 GCF_000334495.1 Tupaia belangeri chinensis | reverse complement strand
GTGGCGCCCTATAACAAAAACCCCCCAAAAAAAAAAAAAAAAAAAAAAAACCTGAATATTTTATAGGAGCCGGCAGGTGGCATGATGATTAAGGTGGATGAACTCCCACATGGTTGACCACGGTTCAAGACCTGGACCTGGCAGCTTGCTTTCTCACTTTCCTTCTCTCTCTTTGGTCAACATAAAAAAAAATTTATTTATTTATTTATTTTATTTTATTTTTTTGGAGAGATTTTCACTGTAGGGCGCGTGCGCTCGCCAGACAGACA
>NW_006159518.1:2202186-2204318 GCF_000334495.1 Tupaia belangeri chinensis | reverse complement strand
GTGTGCCCAGGATCCCGAGAGGAGAATGGAGGAGAAGGGATTGTGGTGTGGCCATCCCCCCTGGGGGGTGATTTCTCGCTTTCTGTCTTTTTGTCTTTCTCTGTCTGGCGAGCGCACGAGCCCTATAGCGAAAAACCTCTCAAAAAAAAATGTATTACCAAAAAATTGGCCATTGTAAAGTATACAAGTGAGCGGTATTAAGTACATTGACGTTGCTGTGCAGCTATTACCACCATCCATCCCCAGAACACTTTATCTTGCAAAACTGAAACTTTACCAATTAAACCCTAACTCTCCATTCCTCCAACACCCCACCCCTAGCCCCTAGCCCCTGGCACCCACAATTCAACTTTCTCTTTCTATGTATTTGACTATTCTGATTTTTTTTTTTGAGAAATTTTTGTTTTAGTGGGTTTTTTTTTGGAGAGATTTTTGCTATAGGGCACATGCGCTTACCAGATAGACAGAGACAGAGAGACAGAAAGCGAGAAATCACCCCCCAGGGGGGATGGTCACGCCACAATCCCTTCTCTTCCATTCTCCTCTCGGGATCTTGGGCACGCACGCACACGCGCCCGGCGTGAGTTCTAAGCCACCAAGTCCGGGACACGAACCGCGGTCGACTACGTGGGAGTCCAGCAACATAGCCATTACGCTAACTGCTGGTTCCTAGAAATTTTTGCTATAGGGTTTATGTGCTTGCCCAAGAGACAGGTGTGGGAGGTGGTGGCCACAACACAATCCCTCTCCATTCTCCTCTCGGGATTTTAGGCACACAGGTATATGTGCCTGGCACGAGTTTTAAGCTGCTGGGTCTGGGACTTGGGAGTCCAGTGATGTAACCATTACATCATCTGCTGGTTCCATGTATTTGACTAGTCTAAGTACCTCATGTGAGTGGAATGATGCCAACATTGCCCTTTTGTGATTGGAGCGCTTCACTTAGCACAATGTCTTTAAGATTCATCCACTGTTAAAATTTCCTTCCTTTGGAGCTGGACGGTGGCAGAACATAAATGCAGAGCTTTACAAGGCTGGCATACAGAGGAAGGTTTCAGGTTCACGTCTAGAGTACACCAGATGTGTGCATTCCTGTGATCCAGGGTTGGCTGGGGGTCGATCACGGTGTCAAGACCCTGTTGGGGGAATAAGCAGATAGTGCAATGATTACATCAGTGGACTCCCATGTAGTTGACTGTGGTTTGAGTCCTGGACCTGGCAGCTTAAACTCATACTGGGCACATGTGCATGCATGCTCAGAAGCCTGAGAAGAAAATGGAGAAGAGATTGTGATGTGGCCGTCCTCCCTAGGGGATGACTTCTCACTTTCTGTCTCTCTGTCTCTCCAGCGAGCACACACGCTATATAGCAAAAATCGCTCTCTCAAAAAAAAAACCAAAACCCTGTTGGAAATGTTAACTCTCTCTCTGTCTCTCTTGCTCATGGGATAAAAATTTTTTTAATTATTTCCCTTTTAAAAATTATTTTATTAATTAATTAATTAATTAATTAATTTTAATTTGACTAGAGAGATGGAGACAGAGAGAGCTAAAGTGAAAAAGCAAGCTGCCAGGTCCGGGACTTAAGTTGCGGTTGGCCATGTCTAGAGCCCTTAACCACCATGCCATCGGCCGGCCCCTATTTCCCTTTTTTAAAAATAATTATTTTACTTAACTTTCTTTATCATTATTATTTTTGAATTTGACCAGAGAGAGAGAAAGGAAAAGTGAGAAAGCAAGCTACCAGGTCCAGGACTTGAACTGCACAGTCAGGCATGTGGGAGTCCAGTGCCTTTAACCACCAGGCAACTTGCTGGCCCCAAATTATTTCCCTTTTAAGGCTGAATAACACTGTTTTATGTGCATATCACATTTGGTTTATCCATTTCATCCGTCAATGGATATTTGAGTTGCATCCTCCTTTTGGTTAGTCTTAATAATGCTACTATAAACATGGCGGTACAAATATCTGTGTCTCTGCTTCTAATTCTTTAGTGTATATATATATATATATATGTGTGTGTGTGTGTGTGTGTGTATACACATATATATATACACACACACACACATATATATATACACACACACACATATATATATATATACATACACACACACACATATATATATATA
>NW_006159518.1:2192868-2202150 GCF_000334495.1 Tupaia belangeri chinensis | reverse complement strand
ATATATATATATATATATATATACACACAATAGTAGAATTTCTGAGTTATGTGATAAATCTATTTTTGAGAAACCTTTCCTTTCCTTTTCTCTTTTCTTTCTTTTTTTTTGGAGAGGTTTTTGCTATAGGGCACATGCGCTCACCAGGCAGACAGAGAAAGAGAGACAGAAAGCAAGAAATCACCCCCTGGGGGGATGGCCACGCCGCAATCCCTTCTCCTCTGTTCTCCTCTTGGGATCTTGGGCACGCATGCACACATGCCCGGCGTGAGTTTCAAGCCACTGGGTCCAGGACGCGAACTGCGGTCAACTACATGGGAGTCCAGCGACATGAGATAGGAGGGACGGAGTGAGCCTCAGTGGGACCAGGCAATACTGTAATCCTCTTTCATATATATATATGTGTGTGTGTGTGTGTGTGTAATTTTTTTTTTTTTTAGACAGAGATTTTTGCTATAGGGAGCTTGCACTCACCAAAGAGACAAAAGAGATAGAGAGGCAGAAAGTGAGAAATCACCCCGCAAGAGAGAATGGCCATGCCACATCCCTTCTCCTCCATTTTTCTCTTAGGATTCTAGGCACACACACACAAGAGCCTGGTGTGTGTTTTAAGCCACCGGATCCAGGACTTGAACTGCAGTCAACTATGTCGGAGTCCAATGACATAGCCATTATGCCATCTGCTGGTCTCCTTCTTTTCTATAATTTTTATTTTTTGCTAGAGGGCATGTGTGCTTGACAGAGAGACAGAAAGAGGAAAGAGGAAGCCCCCACTCCAGCACAGATTAGGCATGGTCATGCCACAGTCTCTTCTCTTCCGTTTCTTTCTCGCTTCAGGATTTTGGGCATATATGCACATGCACCTGGCACATTTCTCAAGCTGGTAATTTAGAATTCAAACCACAGGATCCAGAGATCCAGCTGCTTAACCACTAGGCTACAAAGCTGGCCCTTCTTTCCAACAACTGTTATCCCATCTAGGTCCTGTCCATGTGTGCACATGCCTAGCGTTTTTTTTTTTTTTTTAAATAATTATTTTGCTTAACTTTATTTATTTATTTATTTAAATTTGACCAGAGATGGACAGAGTGAGATATATGTAGAGAGAGGGAAAGTGAGAAAGTAAGCTGCCCGGACCTGGTGGCTTACTTTGCAATTTTGACAATCTCTTTTTTGGTCTAAAGCGATACACATTTCTTAAGCAACTTCGTAGATGTTCTGTGTATCAGATTTATGGTTCGCTCCACTGGACAGAAGTCACATCCACAGTTTTTTCTGAGACAGGCCCACCCTTTAGATTATTCCTAGCTATTTGGGGATTAATCCTCTTTAAGACCATGTCCTTAAGAATCCTAGAAGCCCTTTTGTCTAACTGAGAGTCTAGAGGCAGCACTTTCAACGTTTCTGAAATTTTAGCAAAGGGACTTAGAGCCTAGCCTTTGATTTGGTTTTTACCCTGAGGCCATTCCTCACTCAGAATCTTTTGCTGTCTGGATCAGTTGCAGATGTAGAATAGTTTAGTTTTCTGTGAAAGCAAGTCCTGGATTTTCTGTTTCCTCTAATCTCTTTCTTTCTCTCTCTCTCTCTTTTTTTTTGAATTGACGAATAAAAATAGTATATACATATTGTGTACAACATGTTTTAAAATACATACACATTAAAGGATGGCTAAATTAAGCTAATTAACATACATAGTACTTTCTATACTTACTATTTTTTTTTTTAGTGGTGAGAACACTTAAAATCTACTCTCTTACTGCAACCAGCAGGTGACATGGTGGTTAAGGCGCTGGACTCCCACATGGGAATGGTAGTTCGAGCCCTGGACCTGGTGGCTTGAAAATCACATCAGACGTGTGTAATCCCAAGGAAATCCCAAGGAGAGACTGGAGGAGAAGGGATTGTCAAGTGGCCATTCGTCCTGGAAGGTGATTTCTCTTTCGCTCTTTTTATAAAAATTATTTTATTTAACTTTATTTATTTACTCATTTATTTTATTTCAATTTGACCAGAGAGAGCCAAAGTAAGAGAGAGAGAGAGAGAGAGAGAGAAAGCAAGCCACCAGGTCTGGGACTCGAACCATGGTTGGCCATGTGGGAGTCCAGTGCCCCTAACCACCAAAACGGTGCCCTGACAAAAATATAGAAAACAAAACAAAACAAAACAAAACGCAGAAAACCTAAAAAACCCTAGCTACTTTCTAACCAATTTTCAGGAATATAATATATAGATTAATTACCATATTGTACAATAGTTCTCTTGATCTTATTTCTCTGATTGAACTGAAGTTGCTCTAAATTCTGTGTGCAAACTACAGTTCCTGTTGCACCATATCCCCCACCACCACATTCAACCCCTCACTACACCCCCCTTCTGTTGCAGTACTCTGTCACTTGCAGCTAGGACTAACCAATTGGTGCTTTCAACATTCTGCTTGGAGATCATCATAGTTAAATCCCAAAGTAGATTCAGTATACTTTTCTCTCTTCCATGCTACTAGGTGACAGTTTGGCTAATGGTTCACTATTCTATAACATATATCACCATTTCCAAGCCCATAATGGCAGGGCTTTTAACAGTTTATTTACTTATTTTTTGTTTGTTTTCAGTTTTGGCTCTAGGGTGTGTGTGTTCACAGAAGAAAAAGAGAGAGACAGAAGGACAGAAAATAAGAAATCACCTCCCAGGGGGATAGACATGCCATAATCCTTTCTCCTCCATTCTCTTCTCAGGATTATTTATTTATTTATTTATTTAAACATTTATTTACCTTTTTATTTGTTGTGATTTCAAGCTGCCGGGATTGAGACTTGATCAGATGATTTGGCCATATGGGATCCAGCCACCTTACCCTCTATGCCACCTACTTGCCCCCAATTTATTTTTGTTATTTGCTATAGGGCACATGTGCTCACTGGAGAATGAGAGAGACAGAGAGAGAAAGTGAGAAAGCACCCTCTGCGGGGGAGGCCACACCACAGTCCCTTCTCTTCCATTCTCCTGTCAGGTTTTTACCTGGCTTTTTATTTTATTTTATTTTATTTTTAAGAATAATTAATTTAGAGACCAGCAGATTGTATAATGGTTACATCACTGGAATTCCATATAGTCAGCCACGGTTCAAGTCCTAGACCTGGCAGCTTAATACTCATGCTGAGGGGCGGCAGGTGGCATGGGGGTTTAAGGCACTGGATTCCCACATGGCAGACTATGATTTGAATCCCAGACCTGGCGGCTTGCTCTCTCCCTTTCCCTTTCTCTGTCTCTCTCTGGTCAAATTAAAAATAATAAAAAATGGAATTAAAATAAAAAGTAATCCTTTTTTTTTTTCTTTCTTTCTTTTTTTTTTTTTTTGAGAGGTTTTCACTATAGGGCACGTGCGCTCGCCAGACAGACAGAGAGAGACAGAGACAGAAAGCAAGAAATCACCCCTCCAGGGGGGATGGCCACGCCCCAGTCCCTTCTCCTCCATTCTCCTCTTGGGATCTTGGGCACGCACGCTCACGCGCCCAGCATGAATTTTAAGCCACCGGGTCCAGGACGTGAACCGCGGTCGACTACGTGGGAGTCCAGCGACATAGCCATTACACTAACTGCTGGTTCCCAATAACAAGTAATTCTTTAAGAAAACTCCAAAAACCTTGCACCAGACATGTGTGTGTCCTTGCCCAGGATCCCAGAAGGAGAATGGAGGAGAAGGGATTCCAGTGTGGCTATCCCCCCGGGGGGTGATTTCTCGCTTTCTCTTTGTCTCTGTTTCTCTGGCAAGTGCATTCACCCTATAGCAAAAATCTCCTCTCTTAAAAAAACAAGAATAATTTTTATTTATTATTATTATTTTAAAATTTGCTATAGGGCACGTGCACTCACCAGAGAGAAACAGACAGATAGAGGGAGAAAGTGAGAAAGCAAGCCACCAGATCTGGGACTCGAACCATGATTAGCCATGAGAGAGTCCAGCGCTTTAATCACTATGCTAACCTGGCATGTTTTTTAAGCCATTGGGTCTGGGACTCAAACCACACAGTTGGCCCTGTGGGATTGAGCCCCCTTAACCACCATGCCCCCAACTGGGCCCAGTAGCAGTTTTCACCACTTTCCAACCTGTCCTAAGATTCCTTCTATGGTTTTTCAACCTTTGCCCTAACAGTTTCCTTATTGCTTTTCCAGCCTCAAGCCATTGCCTACTCCCAAAACCAAAGTCATGTGATTTGGGTTTTGCTCTGGCTGCACTTTCCTCCCAAGACCAATCCGTGTGCCAGTCAGGGTTCAGTCTGGGAATCAGAGCAATCAAGAGCATTATGGAGATAAAGGATTTCTTTGAGGAACTATAAATGTTACACAGATGTGAGAGGAACCAGCGACCTGAAGGGAGGGGAGCTGAAGGATCAAAAGCACTGTCTGAAGCACTGGGTGGGTAGACAGTTGGAGCTGCAGAGAAATCTGAGGCCAAGCCCCATTCAGTCGCGGTAGTGGGACTGCCTGAGAGTGGGCTGTGGAGAGATCTTTGGGAAGCTGTGGGTCTGTGTCTGTGCACCTGGTAGCTTACCTGGGCTACTGTTGATCGTAGGTCAACGGCTGGGAAGATGAGCTGGGTGCAGAATGAAAGACGATGAAGAGGCTGCGGCCTGCCAAACCTGAATGTGCTCACGAGGGCTCACTGTTGATCTCCCGAGGGAACAGGTGCTGCGTCTCATCTGCCTTCCAAATTCCACTCAAGTTACTCTTTTGGCCAATTCTAAGTTTGAACAGGCAAAGCAAAGGATTCTGGGAGCTGCACTTAACCAAGGTGACCATAGCACAATGCAGAACACACTCAATACCTTCTCCCAGGCCTTCTGGAGAAATGGTACGACTTTGAGGTCTGTTGTGAGAGGCATGGAAGTACGAAATCTAGGCATTTATATGTGTGTGCACAGGGCAGGGGAGTAAAGGACCGTACTATTATGGTTTTGAATGACTGATCCAGCTCTCCTTCCTGCTGGAAAATAGAATCCAGCCTGACTATTCTCAGTGTCCAAGAATTTACACTTGCGGTTTCCAACATTTGATCTGACTGTTCACTTTTAGGCCCATCATTATCTTGCATTCCTACCACGTCATTACAATTGATCTTATCAAGGATGCTAATGACCTCTTGGCTGCTAAATCCAATGGGCACTATTTGTTTATTTTTTTTGGAGAGATTTTTGCAATAGGGCGAGTGCACTCGCCAGACAGACAGAGACATAGAGACAGAAAGCGAGAAATCACCCCCCAGGGGGGATGGTCACACCGCAATCCCATCTCCTCCATTCTCCTCTCGGGATCTTGGGCACGCATGCACACACACCCGGCGTGAGTTGTAAGCCACCGGGTCTGGGACGCGAACCGCAGTCGACTACGTGGGAGTCCAGTGACGTAGCCATTACGCTAACTGCTGGTTCCCGGGCACTATTTGGTTTCCATCTTATTTGATTTTTTTTGCTTGAGGGAGGTGTATAAACTGACTAAGCTGACAATTCCCTCCTTCACATTCCTTTTTTTCCTCTGTTTCCTAGAATGGTTTTTTCTTTCACGATTTCTCTTACTCTGTCCCTTTCTTAAATATTCATATTAGAATTGTATGCAGGTGGGGGCACGAATGGGGATGGGGCAGTAACACAATGCTCTGTGAGGCCGACACACACAGGAAGGTTTCAGGTTGGCATCTGGAGGCCCCCTGAACATGCCAGGCATGCGTCTGCCCATGATCAGGGGCTGGCTGAAGCTGGGATCATGGTGTGAAGACCCTGCTTGGAGTGTCTGTCTCTCTGTCTCTTTCCATCTCTCTCACTCATGGAAGGAAGAAATAAAGAAACTTAAAAGAAAGAAAGGGTTGGGATCAGCAGCTGGCATGGTGGTTAAAGGTGCTGGACTCACACGTGGCTGATCATGGTTCAAGTCCTGGACCTGGTGGCTTGCTTTCCCACTTTCTCTCTCTCTCTTTCTCTCTCTGATCAAAATTGAAAAAAAAAAAGTTAAATAATTCTTTAAAGAAAAAAGAAAGAAAGAAAGAAAGAAAGAAAGGGTTGGGTCATGGCACAGCAATAAAACGTGACACTCTGAAGCTGACCCGCATGGAAAGATTTGCGATTTGTGTCTAGAAGCTTCCCTTTGTACACTGGGCACACACACGAGGGTAGATCACAACATCAGGACCCTATTGGGCTGCTGTCTCTGTCTCTGTCCCTCCATCTCTTTCACTCATGGAATAAATGACTAAATTAACTTGAAAAAAATTGCATGCAGGGCACTCTCGAGTTGAGTGGTGTGCTGGAGCGGCTTGCAGCAGCTCAGAAGAACAAACCGAATGTGTTGCTTCACAACTCGGTGCTCAGTGATGACAAGTGGTAGCTTAAAATTGATCATGGTGGGAGTATTTACACCACAGACATCAGCAAATGCTACAAATCAGGCCTTTTCTAGCTGGAGGGATGATCGTTAAATATTTAACAGCACATCCCTGCTTCTTATCCTGCTCTTCACACTCTCCTGGGTTAATCCACAGTCACAGTTTCAAGCCCCATCTCTGTACTGATGACTAGCACATCTTTCATCTCCAGTTACGATCTGTCTTTAGGCCTAGTTTTTCAAATACCTTCTGGCTTCACTTGGCTGTTCCACAAGCGTATCATATTTCTCTTTAAAACTGTATGTGTGTATATATATATATATATATATTTGGTTGTTACAGGGCGAGTGCACTCTTTTGAGAGAGAGAAGCAGAGAGGGAAAGGAAGAGTGAGAAAGCACTCCCAGGAGGGATGGCCATGCCGTGATCCCTTCTCCATTCTCCTCTTGTGATTTCAGCCACTTGCTCACATGTATACACACCCAGAGTATTTTTCAAGCCTAGGTCTGGGACTTGAACTGCACAGTCAGTCATGTGGGGTCCAGCCGCCCTAACCACCATGCCACCAGTTGGTTCCAAACTGCTCATAATTTTTAAAAAAGATTCTCACAGGGCCGGCAGGTGGTGTGGTGGTTAGGGCGCTGGACTCCTCCACTGTCCACTTGCTCACATGTATACACACCCAGAGTATTTTTCAAGCCTAGGTCTGGGACTTGAACTGCACAGTCAGTCATGTGGGGTCCAGCCGCCCTAACCACCATGCCACCAGTTGGTTCCAAACTGCTCATAATTTTTAAAAAAGATTCTCACAGGGCCGGCAGGTGGTGTGGTGGTTAGGGCGCTGGACTCCTCCACTGTTGACCATGGTTAGAGTCCTGGACCCTACAACTTGTGTCCTCACTTCTCCCCGCCTCATCTCTCTCTGGTGAGTGCATGTGTCCTACAGCAAAAAAAAAAAAAAAAAAGAGAGATTCTTGCTCTTGTCAGTGTACTGGGGTGAATTTTGACCATGGTTTGGGGTGGGTGGAGCAGGTGGCATGGTGGTTAAGGTGCTGAACTCCCACATGGCTGACCAGCTGACCTTAGTTTGAGTCCTGTACCTGGTGGCTTGCTGTCTCATTCCTTCCCACTTCTGTCCCTCTCTGGTCATATTAAAATAATAATAATAAATAAAATAAAATAAATAACTCTAAAAAGAAAAGAAAATGGTTTGCAGGGCCAGTAGGTGGCATAGTGGTTATATAGCTAGATTCCCACATGGCCAACGACTGTTCAAGTCCCAGACATGGTGGCTTGAAAATCATGCTAGGAGCATGTGTGTGAGAGCCCAAGATTCCAGGAGGAGAATGGAGGAGAAAAGATTGAGGCATGGCCTTTCCCCCTGGGAGAGTGATTTCTCACTTTCCTTCTCACTGTCTCTGTTATTTTTTTTTCTTTTTAAAAAAATAATTACCTATTTTTTAAAGAATTAATTAATTGATTGATTGATTTTTTATTTTGACCAGAGAGGGACAGAGTGAGAGAGAGAAAGAGACATGGAAATTGAGAAGTCAAGCTGCCAGGTCCGGGACTTGAACCATGGTCAGCTATGTGGGAGTCCAGCACCCTTAACCACCACACCACCTGCAAATCCCTTAATAATTATCTATTTAATTTTATTTATTATTATGTTTTTGAATTTGTTATAGGACACATGAGAGAGAGTGAGAGGGAAAAGTGAGAAAGCAAGCTGCCAGGTCCAGGATTTGAACCACGGTTGGCCATGTGAAAGTCTAGCATCTTTAACCAGCATGCCACCTGCTGGCCCCTTTCTCTGTTTTTCTTTCTCTCTCTCCTCGTTGAGAGCACATGTCCTAAGGCAAGAACTTCAAAAAAAAAAAGAAAAGAAAAGAAAAATGATTCGCTATTCATTTGACTCAGATCTCTCCACACGGTCATGCAAATAAAGAGGTTCAAATCTTCTGGGACCAGCAGTCAGCATAATGGCTATGTCGCTGAACTACCATGTAGTCGACCACAGTTCAAGTCCCGGACCCGGAGGCTTAAACTCATGTCGGGCACGTGTGCGTGTGTGCCCAAGATCCCGAGAGGAGAATGGAGGAGAAGGGATTGCAGTGTGGTCATACCCCGGGGGTGATTTCTGCCTTTCTGTCTCTCTGACTCTCTCTGTCTTTCTGGCGAGTGAATGCGCCCTATAGGAAAAACCTTGCAAAAAAAAGTTAAAAAAAAAAAAAAGGTGCTGGACTCCCCCATAGCTGACCACTGTTTGAGGACCTGGTCTGGGGACCCGGTGGTTACTTTCTCACTTACCCTTTCTCTCTATCTCTCTCTCTGGTCAAATTAAATAATAATAAATAAAGTTAAATAAATAATAATTTTTTTTAAAAGTGAGAAATCCCCCAAGGGAGGTGGCCACTCCATCTTGAATCCTTCTCTAGTCTCCCCTTGGGATTTTTTTTTTTCCTCTTGGGATTTTTGAGCATGTATGTACATACATCTATTTTAATTTTTCAAGTTGCTGAGCCTGGGACTTGAACCTTAACCACCGTACCAGTGAGTAGCCCTAGGGATTGCATCTTTTTGATTGTTTGCTTGTATGTTATAGAGTGCTTGTGATTGCTGGAGAGAGACAGAGGGGAAGTAAGAAATCACTCCCCATGGAGGACGTCTATGCTGCAGTCCCTTCTCCGTTCTCTTGGGACCTTGGGCACACACACATACACTGTGTGCTTTTCATGCCGCAGGGTCTGGGACTCAGACCACAGAGCTGGCCATGTGAGATCTAGCTGCTTTATCCACCACACCACCTGGCCGGCTCAGGGGTATATCTTGCTCACTGCTCCGTAACACGCTATGCCCCCCCGACCCTAACCGGTCTGCCGGCTTGCTCCATGAACACAGCCAACGCT
>NW_006159518.1:2169891-2192837 GCF_000334495.1 Tupaia belangeri chinensis | reverse complement strand
CAATCCTTTCTATTGATCAGCTGAGGCCTTGCATTTGCAGGAAGTTCAGAATCTCTCTTTCAAAGCCATCTATTCCACCCCCTCCCCCCAGTTGTCCAAGAATAATAGGGGCCTATTCAGTCAAAGAGGTGAGTTCTGCTGTCAAACATCAGGCAGAGAAAAAGCTAGAGACCAGAATCAGTTCATCTGTGGGCTCTGGTTAAGGGCCGCTGCTCCTGTGTCACTGAGCAACTCAGCCCAGGCCTGGCCCGTTACAGAGCTGTGCGCCTCCTGGTCTAGAGCTCTGCAGACGCCCACATGTGCTCTTCTGGTGCACAGGTGTGCAGTTGCTGCTCTGCAATCCTAACCACTGGGACTGGTAACTGAATGTAGGGAGGGCTGCCACCCTCAGCTGCATACTCTGCAGGACCTAGCCCTCCTCTATGGCCTCTTAGACCCTGGGTCACCTGTGCAGAATTCTCCACCTATGGTGTCCCTTGTTCCTAACAATTTTCGTCTTCAGAGTGGTCACAAAGACACTGAATCTCAAAGAGAAGGGGCTAGGGCTTGATTGCTTTCTTTCTAGGATGCTTCTTGGTCCCCATACAGACCTACTCCCAGTGGCCACCTCTGTATTCTAAGTTCTGAGGGACAGACTTAGATCACGAAAGGTCCTCTTACCTTTCTTTCAGAACAGTGGGTGCCCGTTTATCATACATTTACAAACTGAGAAAAGCTTCATCCATTTTTCCTGAACAAAAAACAGATATATTCTAAAGTGACTCTACTTGGTGAAATCAACAGTTCTTAAACTTTTGGTCTCAGGATCTGTTTTTAGTCTTAGAAAATATTGAGCTTCTAGTTTGTGGATTCTACGTACCTAAATTTACTATACAAAGAGTCTTCAAAAAGTTAGTCTTCAACCAGCAGTTGGCATAGCAGTTACATCACTAGACCCCCCCATGGCCAACTGTGGTTCGAGTCCTGGACCTGGTGGCTTGAAATTCACACAGGGCACGTGTGCATGTGTGCCCAAGATTCCGGGAGGAAAATGAAGGAGAAGGGATTGTGACATCCTGGTAGGTGATTTCTTACTTTCCCTCTCACTGTCTCTGTCTCTCTCTCTGGCAAGAGCACACACTCTAAGGCAAAAATCTCTCTTTTTAAAAAAAGTTGATGGAAAATGCATTTATGTAAAAATTATGCACGGATTTAAAACTTTTTTTGCACCGAAATAGACTCATGCTTTTTTTTTTTTTAAGAATTACTTTATTTCACTTTATTTATTTTAATTTGACCATTGAGAGACAGAGTGAGAGAGAAGAAAAATGAGAAAGCAAGCTATATGTCTGGGACTTGAACTGTGGTCGGCCATGTGGGAGTCCAGTGCTTTTAACCACCATGCCACTTGCCAGCCTTAATAAACTCATGCTTTAATTCCATTTTTTGGTGAACCTTTTGAGGTCTTTTCATATTAGAAGCTAAAACAGAGAAACTTTAAATGTATACATGTGTATTTTTTTTTTTTACTTATTACTTAAAAATAATAATAATAGGGACCAGTAGATAGTATAAGGTTATGTCACTGGACTCCCAAATGGCAAAACGTGATTTGATATCTGGACCCAGAGGCTTGAAAGTCACACCAGGCATGTGTGTATGCATGCTCAAAATCCTGAGAGGAAACTGGAGGAGAAGGGATTATGGCGTGGCCATCCCACCCTCGGGGGTAGTTTCTCACTTTTTATCTCTGTCTCTCTCTGTCTCTCTGGTGAGCATACATGCCCTATAGTAAAAAAAATCTCTCTTTAAAAAAAAAATAGACCCGGGAACCAGCAGTTAGCATAATGGCTATGTCGCTGGACTCCCACGTAGTCGACCGCGGTTCGTGTCCCGGACCCGGTGGCTTAAAACTCACGCCGGGCGCGTGTGCGTGCGTGCCCAAGATCCCGAGAGGAGAATGGAGGAGAAGGGATTGCGGCGTGACCATCCCCCCTGGGGGGTGATTTCTCGCTTTCTGTCTCTATGTCTCTGTCTGGCGAGCGCACGCGCCCTACAGTGGAAATCTCTCAAAAAAAAAAAATAGACCCTATACTCATTAAAAGAACATATAGTTTATGAAAATATATATTTTCAAAACAAAAAGATTTAGTGAGGAAAGTGTTGATGTTTCATATTATTGCAAGTTTTTTTTTTTTTTTTTTTTGCTAGAGGACATCTGTGCCTGCCAGAGAGGGAAAGACAGAGAGAGAGAGAGGGAGAGAAAGAAAGTACTCCCCATGGGAAATGATCACGCCACAATTCCTTCTCCATTTCTTTCAAGGATTTTGTGCATATTTGTTGAGCCACTGGGTCCAGACTGTACAGCCTGACTACTCTAACTACCAGGCCGTGGAACTGCCTGGCAGATTTCTTTAATCTCTGACCTAATTGAAGATACTGGATTCTCATATCTGCCTGTGTGTTCAATCTACTGCAATATATTATTTAGGTTGAAAGAGCTGAAGGAAATCTAGCTTCATATAGGTATGTAGCTGGAAAGTAGAGGAGTATATTATGGCTTTTAAAGATAACCATAGAGGGGCCAGCAGGTAGTGTGGTGGTTAAGGTGCTGGACACTTCCACATGACTGACCACAGTTCAAGTCCCAGACCTGGCGGCTTGGTTTTTTGCTTTCCCTTTCTCTCTCTGTGTCTTTCTCTGGTCAAATTAAAATAAATGACTGAATAAATAAAATTAAAGTAAAAAATTCTTAAAAAATCAAAAATCAAAAAATAAAGATAACCATAGATATTATTTTTTCATAACACACCAAAACTTGACAGGTGGTAATTTCTGCAAGTTTAGTTGCAGTATAGGATTCTGATTCATGTCAATGAACTTTTTTTTGAAGTAGGTTGAAGCAGTGATTTTTATTTACTTTTATTATCTTTTAATTTTTTAAAGAATTATTTTACTTAATTAACTTTATTTATTTATTTATTTTAATTTCACCAGAGTGGGACAGAGTGAGAGAGAAAGAGAGAGGGGAAAAGTGAGAATGCAAGCCACCAGGTCTGGGACTCGAACTGTGGTTGGTCATGTGGGAGAAAATCCCCTGGAGTGATTCTGTCCTGTGTGACTGTTTCCGGGAGGGAGCCGTAGTCATTTACCTACATCCACCTTCTTGCCCACCTAAGTGCGTGCCACCACCCCATGGAAGATTCGATGGACATGGACATGAGTTCCGTGAGGTCCCAGAACTCTCTTTTCAGTTGTGAACTAAAGGCCGACAAAGATTATCACTTTAAAGTGGATAATGATGAAAATGAACATCCGTTTTCTTTAAGAATGGTCAGTTTAGGGGCTGGTGCAAAGGATGAATTGCACATTGTTGAAGCAGAGGCAATCAATTATGAAGGTGATTTAAGTCCAATTAAAGTAACACTGGCAACACTGAAAATGTCTACATCCAACGGTTTCCCTTGGGGGCTTGGAAATATCACCACCTGTGGTCTTAAGGTTGCAGTGTGGTTCAGGGCCTGTGCATAATAGTGGACAGCACTTGGTAGCTGTGGAGGAAGATGCAGAGTCAAAAGAAGAGGATGAGGACGTGAAACTCTTAAGGATATCTGGAAAGTGATCTGCCCCTGGAGATGGTAGCAAGGTTCCACAGAAAAAAGTAAAACTTGCTGCTGACGAAGATGACGATGATGATGATGACGATGAAGGTGATGATGAAGATGATGATGATTTTGAAGATGAGGAAACAGAAGAAAAAGCTCCAGTGAAGAAATCTATATGAGATACTCTGGCAAAAAAATGCTCAAAAATCGGGACCAGCAGTTAGCGTAATGGCAATGTCGCTGGACTCCCACGTAGTCGACCGCGGTTCGAGTCTCGGAGCCGGTGGCTTAAACTCATGCCGAGTGAGTGTGCGTGCGTGCCCAAGATCCCGAGAGGAGAATGGAGGAGAAGGGATTGCGGCGTGGCCATCCTCCCTGGGGGGGTGATTTCTCACTTTCTGTCTCTCTGTCTCTCTCTGTCTGTCTGGCAAGCGCACATGCCCTATAGCAAAAAAACCTCTCCAAAAAAAAAAAAAGAAAAAAAATGCTCAAAAATCAAACCAGAATGGAAAAAGACTCAAAACTATCAACACCAAGATCAAAAGGTCAACAATGATTCAAAAAACAGGAAAAAACTCCTAAAACATCAAAAGGACCTAGTTCTGTAGAAGACATTAAAACAAAATGCAAGCAAATATAGAAAAAGGTGGTTCTCCTCTCAAAGTGGAAGCCAAGTTTATCAATTACGTGAAGAAATTGCTTCCGGATGACAAGGAGGCTATTCCAGATCTCTGGCAGTGGAGGAATTCTCTTTAAGAAAATAGTTTAAACAGTTTGTTAAAATTTTCTATCCTATTTCATGTCTGTAACAGTTGATATCTGGCTGTCCTTTTTATTTGCAGAGTGAGAACTTTCCCCACCATGGTTGATAAATGTTGTCTAGGTTCCATTGCCAAGAATGTACTGTCCAAAATGCCTGTTTAGTTTTTCAAGGTGGAACTCCACCCTTTGCTTGGTTTTAAGTATGTATGGAATGTTATGATAGGACACCGTAGAAGTGGTAGTCAGATATGGAAATGGTGGGGAGACAAAATATACATGTGAAATAAACTCAGTATTAAAAAAAAAGAATTATCTTATTAAACTTTATTTATTTTAATGTGACCAGAGAGCAACAGAGAGAGAGAGAGAGAGAGAGAGAAAGCAAGCCACCAAGTCTAGGAATAGAACCATGGTCAGCCACATGGGAGTCTAACACCCTTAACCACCACACCACCTGCCAGCCTCCTAGACCACTTTTGATTAAGAAAATTGTGGAAAGTTAGTATCTGCTACAAGTGAATGCCAAGCAGTGGCATGTGTCAATTTTCCACAGAGTCCTGCTCTGTGGGTGTCTAATGCACTGCTCGGGGTCTCTGCTCACATTTGCTGGAATCAATTGTGGCAGATTGTAGTCCACAGGTCGTTTTTCCCCGTATTTCTTTGTAAACTCTTCAGCGTTCTTACAGAATTTCTTACGGTCCTTAGAGTATTCTTCAGCTAGGTCAGCCTGGAGGAGCTACTTGGGCTGGGGGTCGTTCACCAGTGCTATGAGGGACTAGATTACTTGGTCAGTTTTGGTAACTGGCTTCCAGTTTTCAGCACTGATTACTGACAGACAGGCCTGCCCCTTTTAATCGATGTTGGGGCGATAGATCTTTGTTTTAAATGTGATTTTCAGTAGTTTGAATGGGTACTCTTCTGGAAAGTTGATTTCAATTCTGAAGGCCCCCTTGTCATATGGGAGGTTGTCAGGATCAATAAGTCCTTGCCAAGCCAATAAATTATCTTCATCAACCTGGATGTTATGGAAGTTTTTCATTCCACGTGTGTGGATTTCTTCAAGCTCCTTCATGAGCCTCCTGCTGGTGGCCATCTTGAGTCTGGTACTGGTGCTTTCCCCTCAATGAACCTTTTGTACTCTGTTATATTAAAATCCATTCATTTACTATGCATGTCAATGGGTCTTTTACTCCCAGATACTTTTATAACATCATACACTGGTCATGTAGAAAATATTGG
This sequence comes from Tupaia belangeri chinensis, assembly GCF_000334495.1. NCBI lineage: Eukaryota > Metazoa > Chordata > Mammalia > Scandentia > Tupaiidae > Tupaia > Tupaia belangeri. Next base: position 2,187,252 of record NW_006159518.1, on the reverse strand, counting down.
CTTACTAGGGCCAGCAGGTAGAATGAAGGTTGGGGTGCTGGACTCTCACAGGCCAACTGTGGTTCGAGTCCTGAACCTGGGGGCTTGCTTTCTCACTTTTCTCTTTTTCTGGTGAGTACATGTACCCTGTGACAAATTTAAAACTAATAATACTAAATTAATTAAATGATTATTTTTTTTAAAAAAGAAAATATTGACTTACCAAATTCTGTAGATATTCTGAATGTTGACAAATTGTATTATATGATATTAAAGGAATCACATTTGTGGACTGGCTCTGTGGCCTGGTGGTTAAAGCAGCTAGATCCCACAAGGCTGACAGTACAGTTTGAGTCCAGGACCCAGTAGCTTGAAAAACACACTGAGCACATGTGCATGCCTGTTCAAAATCCCAAAAGAAGGGAGAATTGCAGGCAAGGGATTACAGCATGACCATTCCCCATGAGGAGGGCTTTCTCCTTCTCTTTCTTTCTCTGGTGTGTGCACATGTCCACTGGCAAAATTAAAAAAAAAAAAAAAGAATTATGTTTGTTACTATCACCATTGATTTCTTCAGAAAATTCCTCTTTAAAGTATTTATTGTATTATTATTATTTTAAAATTTGCTACAGGGTGCTTATGCACTCTGAAAAGAGATAGAGGGAAAGTGAGAAAGCGCCGCAATAGGAGTGCTAGTCACACCTCAGTCCCTCCTCTATTTTTCCCATTGGGATTTGGGACATGCATGCACATGTGTCTGGCATGTTTTTCAAGCCCCTGGGTCCAGACTTGAACCACACAGTTGGCCTTGAGAGATCCTGCTGTCCCAACCACTGTGCCACTGGCTGGCGAGGATTGGGCTTCTCTCTCTCTTTTTTTTTTTGGAGAGGTTTTTGCTATAGGGCGCGTGCGCTCGCCAGACAGAGAGAGAGAGAGACATAGAGACAGAAAGCGAGAAATCACCCCCTAGGGGGGATGGTCACACCGCAATCCCTTCTCCTCCATTCTCCTCTCGGGATCGTGGGCATGCACGCACACGCGCCCGGCGTGAGTTTTAAGCCACCGGGTCCGGGACGCGAACCGCGGTCGACTACGTGGGAGTCCAGTGATATAGCCATTATGCTAACTGCTGGTTCTGGTGGATTCGACTTCTCTTAAACAGCGTGTGGCTGCAGTTCCACAGAGCCGGCCCTCGTCAGGAAATTCTTAAGTGTGGGGAATCTGTTAAGCTCACAGTAGCAGTAGCAGATTCAGGTTTCTGAAAATTCTCATTTTTACTTGAAAGCTCAAAAAAAAAAATTTTTTTTAATACCAAAGGGCACACACATGCTCATGGGAGGGAGGGAGGGAGAGAGAGAGAGAGAGAGAGGGAGAAGGAGAGGGAGAGGAAGCGACCCCCCCCCTCACCTCCGCCAAAGCCTGGTCACGCTGCAATCCTATTTCCTCCAGTTCTCCATCCTGTCATGAGTGCCAGGATCCTGGAAACATGTGTGTCTGGCATGTTTTTCAAGCCCATGGGGCAAGACTTGAACCCTGGTCAGCCATAGGATCTGGCTTTCTCTCTGCAGTGCTCAACTGTGCTATGGGACTAGTCAAACTTCAAATTGTATTACTAGAAACCAACACTGCCACTTTTCCTTGAAGCGACACATTCCCTTCATCTAAGTTCGCGACAGTGTGCCCAGTCCCTGAGTCTAAATCATCACAGTCCATGTAAGCTGTTCTTTCAAGTGAAAGGGTGCTTCATGAAAAATCGCTAGTACAGCTGAGAGCCTAGGCCGTCTCAGAGGGCTAGGTATGGCACTTTGGTTGCAGCAGAAATGCTTTATGTGGACTTCCTATTTTGTCACACAGAATATTAAACAGAGGTGTCGTCATGGTTCAGACTTAAACAGTAATAACTTTGGGACCTGCAGATGGTGTAATGGTTACGTCAGTGGACTCCCACGTAGTGGACCACAGTTGGAATCCCAGACCCAGTAGTTTAAAACTCATGCCAGGTGCATGTGCATGTGTGCCCAAACTCCTGAGAGGAGAATGGAGGAGAAGGGCTTGTGGCATGGCCATGCCCCCTGGGAGGTGATTTCTTGCTTCCTGTCTCTCTTCTCTGTCTCTATCTCTCTGGCAAGTGCAAGTGCTGTATAGCAAAAATCTAAATAAATAAATAAATAAATAAATAAACAAATGACTTTAAATAAAAACGGCTTTATGTCTTACTCTACTCTTCCTGCACAATAGTGAAGAATATTATACTACCAGTACACATTGGGGCCACTGCCTTGATTTGGGTGAGCAACCGTCATCTGTACCCATCTTTGCTTCTGTTGGCATTATGACTTGCCCATGGTTCACATAACTCCCTCATCTATCCCTGGAAATAGTGGCTTTTTCTGTAACATTCTCTATGATACTGCTCTGGGACCATGAGGAATGCTGTGATGCTGCCTCATATCCTCTTAGCCCTGGCAGGCTGCTGAGCCATTCTCCAGTTTCAGCCAGGCTTTCAGCTTTATGTATCTTATGTGTAAATGTAAGTAGAGGAAAGCAAATGACATCCTAAAAACAAACATACCTTTTTATTTGGAGGTGGGGGGAGGTTTTTACTATACGGCGCGTGCACTTGCCAGAAAGACAGAGACAGAAAGCGAGAAATCACCCCCCCGGGGGGATGGCCGCGCCGCGATCCCTTCTCCTCCATTCTCCTCTCGGGATCTTGGGCACGCATGCACACGGCGTGAGCCTAAGTCACTGGGTCCTGGACTCGAACTGTGATCGACTACATGGGAGTTCAGTGACACAGCCATTACGCCAACTACTGGCCCTAGATTAACCATTCTAAGAGCAGAGATAACTTCCTAAAAGGAAGGGGATGAATTGGCAGGTGAGAGGTAGGTAATCACGGGGGGTGTGTGTGAGGGGGGTGAGGGAAGAAGCAAAATATATAAGAAATAAGAAATAGAAAGTGGGACCAGCAGTTAGCGTAATGGTTATGTCGCTGGACTCCCATGTAGTTGACCACGGTTCGTGTCTTGGACCTGATGGCTTAAAGTCAGGTTGGGTGCGTGTGTGTGCGTGTCCAAGATCCAGAGAGAACAGAGGAGAAGGGATTGTGGCATGGCCATCCCTCTGGGGGGTGATTTCTTTCTGTCTTTCACTCTGTCTTTCTGGCGAGCACACGCGCTATATCAAAAAACCTCTCAAAAAAAAAAAAAAAAAGAAATAGAAAGTTATTTGTTGATGATAACATGCATGGTAATATCCTTGATTGAGCCAATACGCAATGTATTCTGGATGGAAAATCTCATACATACTGTATTGATGTACAGTAAATGACTGTATATAAATAAAGTTTTAAAAATGTGAAAACACAATCTGAGGGACCAGCAGTTAGCATAATGGCTAAGTCGCTGGACTCCCATGTAGTCGACCGCGGTTCGAGTCCCGGACCCAGTGGCTTGAAACTCACACTGGATGCGTGTGCATGCGTGCCCAAGATCCCGAGAGGAGAATGGAGGAGAAGGGATTGTGGCGTGGCCGTCCCCCCGGGGGGGGATTTCTCGCTTTCTGTCTTTCTCTCTCTGTCTGTCTGGTGAGCGCACGCGCCCTATAGCAAAAACCTCTCCAGAAAAAATAAATAAATAAATAACCCACAATCTGAGACCTTCTTGAGTACACCAGCATTTGGGGCCCAACTTCTGGGGTTGGGGGATGGCTGGAGGTGGATCTCGGCATCACAACCCTCGTGGGGACTCTTTCTCACTTGGTCATGGAAGAAATAAATACATAAACTTAACAGAAAAAAAAATGAACTTGTCCCCCTGTAGTACAATGGTTCAGCCCTGTACATTGGGACCTTGAACCCACATAGCCACCATGGTTTGAATCCCAGCCCCGGTGGCTTGAAAAAACACACTGGGTACATGTACATGCAAGCTCCAAATCCTGACAGGATGGACCAAATGGAGGGAAAGGATTGTGATGTGACCATGCCCCACAGGGGAGGATTTTCTCTCTCTGGCAAGCATATGGGCTGACTGGCAAAAAAAGTAAAACAAAAAAAACCCAAGTAACTTCATTACATAATAATTAACATACAATAACCAGCATTGTGCTGTTGGCCTCTTTACTGAAGAATAATCTTTTTTTCTTTTTTAGAGATTTTTGCTATAGGGCGCATTGTACTCGCCAGATAGACAGAGATTAGTAGAGAGAAAATGAGAAATCACCACCCCCACCCCCGGGGAGGATGGCCACACCACAATCTCTTCTCCATTCTCCTCTCGGGACTTAGGGCACGCACACACACATACACCTGGCCTGAGTTTCAAGCTGCCAGGTTCGAGACTCAAACCATGGTCAACCATATGCGAGTCCAGTGATGTATTAATTATGCCATCTGCTGGTCTTGCTAAGAAGAATCTTAAACTCTACCTTATTGGGCACAGAACACGTGATGACATTCATCCCATGTATATCCTGAACTCAGACTTGGAATGGGCTCTTTCTCCAAGGAACCGTTTCTGTTTGTGTGAGGGGCAGCATTTAGAACACAAAATTTGGTTACTAATTACTATTGGTAATTACTATGCCCCATATCAGGATTTGGGGCATGCATGCATATGCACCAGTGCGCTTTTTTTTTTTTTTTAAAGAAAACATTTATTTAATTTCATCATTATTATTTTAAAATTTGATTAAAGAAGGGGAGAGACAGAGAGGGAGAGAGACAGAGAGAAAGTGAGAGGACAAGCTACCAGGTCTGATACTCAAACCGTGCTTGGCAATGTGGGAGTTCACCTCCTTGACCATCATGCCACCTGCCAGTCCCTACACTCAGTGTATTTTAAGTCACCGATCCTGGACTCAACTGTGGTCGATAATGTAGGAGTCCAGTGTTGTAAACATTACACCATCGACTGGTCCTATTTATTTATTTATTTTCATTTTAATTTTTGAAGAATTATTTTTATTTAACTTTATTTATTTATTTTAAAATTTGACCAGAGAAGGAGAGAGAAAGAGAGAGAGAGAGTGAGAAAGCAAGCTGCCAGGTTTGGGACTTGAACTATGGTCGCCCATATGGGAGTCCAGCATCCTTAAGCACCATGCCACTTGCCGGCCTCTATTCATTTATTTTTAAAAAGTAATTACTTGTATTTAACTTTCTTTTGTTTAATTTGACTAGAGTAAGACAGAGCTAGAGTGAGAGCAAGAAAGAGAGAGAGAGAGAGAGAGAGAGAGAGAGAGAGAGAAAAGTGAGAAAACAAGCAAGCCGCCAGGGGTCTGGGACTCAAACTGTGGTCGGCCACGTGGGAGTCCAGCACCCTTAACCACCATGCCACCTGCTGGGCCCCTTATTTATTTATTTTTAATGGCCAAGGGTACATGTGGTTAAGGCACTGGACATTCACATAGCCGACCACGGTTCAAGTTCTGGATCTGGTGGCTTGCTTTCTCACTTTCTCTCTCACTTTCTCTGTGTCTCTCTCTCGTTAAGTTAAAATAAATAAATGCATACATAAAATACATATATATATATGTGTATATATATATATATATGTGTGTGTGTGTGTATATATAGGTGTGTGTGTGTGTATATATATATATATATATATTAAAAGAACATATTGAACCAAGATGACTGATGAACATGGTGTTAGCCAGGCAGCTGAATTCTTATTACATACAAATAGCTTGCGTCTTTGGATCGCTGAAAGACCTTTCATAGCTGTGACTGTGTCGGTCAAACCAGGTGGGTAGTGAATTTCATGGAATGCTCTTTTATTTTTTTGCTGACCCCATATCCTCTGCCCAGTCTTTAAACCTCTTTCTTTCTCTCTTTCTCTCTCTCTCTCTCTCTTTCTCTCTTTCTTTCTTTCTTTCTTTCTTTCTTTTATGTTTTCTTGGGTGATTTGTTTCTATAACTTTACAAAGTACAGATGCTTTCCAGATCTACATCTTCAGATGCAAACCCATGTCCTCTTTGTTCTCATGTGTATACTATTGCGTAGAAAGACGATTCCACTTCACTGTAGAAAGTCCAAGATGGAGACAAGAGTAGCGGAAGAAAGCGAATGGAATGTACTAGCCCCAGGAGGATGGGGTGGTATATAAGCTTTAGGAGAAGCCAATACTGGTCAAGACTGAATGGGAATAGCGGTTGTCAAGTATGACCTCTTGGTTTGATACCTGAGCGTGAAACATTACAATCATGAAGGTTGTAGTTGTAAAGAAAAGGAAAAGTGGTGACTGCCCCATTGCCATCATTTCGTAATGGGCCTTCCGGGCTCCAGTTTCTTTCTTTATAATCCATCCCCCAGCCAGCCCACTGCGAGTGCGAGCTATCTTTCTAAAGCACAAGTCCTTCCCCAGCCTGCGCGTCTTGCTTTCACAGCCTCCAGAATAAAATCTAAGTGATTTAACACAAGGTCATTAGGCATCGGAATTCGATCTTTCCCCTGAGCTACATGTTTTTCTCATGCTTCCCTCCCTCCCCGTTCCCAGCTGCCTGAGCACCGTCAGTGCTGCAGCTGTACTGAACTTCTTTCTGTCTTGACATCTTTTCCTGCTTAACAGGTGACTACTTCTTCTTTTATTATTATCATTTTTAAGGTTTTTGCCATAGGGTGTGTGTACACACCAGAGAGAGACAGGAAACAGAGAGACAGAGAAAGTGAGAAATGATGGGGGTGAGGGGGTGGGATGGCCACACAGCAATCCCTTCTCCTTCATTCTCCTCTTGGGATTTTGGGCACACATGTACACATACCCAGTGTTTTTTTTTTTTTTAATGATTTATTTAACTTTATTTATTCATTCATTTATTTTTAATTTGATCAGACACACACACACACACACAGAGAGAGAGAGAGCGAGAGAGAAGGAGAGAAAGCAAGCCACCAGGTCCAGGACTTGAACAGTGGTCAGCCATGTGGGAGAATCCAGCGCCTTAACCACCACACCAGTTGCTGGCCCCCGCCCAGGGCATCTTCTTTATTTTTTTTTGGAGAGATTTTCGCTATAGGGCGCGTGTGCTCGCCAGACAGACAGAGATATAGAGACAGAAAGCGAGAAATCCACCCCCCAGGGGGGATGGTCACGCCACAATCCCTTCTTCTCCATTCTCCTCTCGGGATCTTGGGCACGCACGCACACACGCCCGGCCTGAGTTCTAAGCCACCGGGTCCGGGGTGTGAACTGCGGTCGACTACATGGGAGTCCAGCGACATAGCCATTACGCTAACTGCTGGTTCCCAGCCCCCCAGTGCATTTTTTAAGCAGCCAGGTCCAGGACTTGAACCAGTCAGTTGGCCATGTGGGATCTTGCTGCCTTAACCACCATGCCACCAGCTGTCCCTGAAAATGTTCTCTCTTGAATTTTAATGACAAATAATTTAAGGACATCATTCCAATTTTCCTACTGAAACTAGTAAAACATTCAATAACACTGAATAGCAACCTATTTCAATATATAGATTTCTTGCATAGCCAATGGAAAGCTGTATTTTGTCTAAGAAATTCATCACATGGGGTCGGTAGGTGGCGTGGTGGTTAAGGGTGCTGGATTCCCACATGGCCGACCATGGTTCAAATCCCAGACCTGGTGGCTTGACTTCTCACTTTCTGTCTCTCTCTCTCAGTCACTCCGGTCAAATAAAAATAAATAAGTAAGTAAATAAATAAAGTTAAATAAAATAATTCTTTTTATTATTTTTTTAAGAGAAACTTACCACAGAATAAATAAGAATTCCATGTTTCAGAATCATCTCCTTTGTAAGTGTGCTATGACAATGCACAACCAAATCTTTTTCTTTTCTTTTTTTAGAGAGGTTTTTTTCTATAGGGCATGTGCGCTCACCAGAGAGACAGAGAGAGACAGAGAGACAAAAAGTGAGAAATCCACCCCCATGGGTTATGGCCACAGCACAGTCCCTTCTCCATTCTCCTACTGGGATTTTGGGCACATATGCACATGTACCTGGTGTGAGTTTTATGCTGCTGGGTCAGCGACTTGAACCACAGTCAACTATGTGGGAGTCCAGCGACGTAACCATTATGCCATCTGATGGTCCCTCTCTCTTTCTCTCTCTTTTTTAAATAACTATTTAACTTTATCCATCATTATTATTTTAAAAATTTGACCAGAGAAAGACAGAGAAAGAGGGAAAGTGAGAAACTAAGCTGGTGAGAAAGCAAGTTGCCAGGTCCGGTACCTGAACCATGGTTGGCCATGTGGGAGCCCCGCGCTTTAACCATCACGCCACCCACTGGTCCCACACAACCACACCTTTACGAAGGTTCGAATGCTTATTGGCCAGGTGGTAGCACAGTACTAATGCAACTCACATGGGAAACGTCCTGAGTTCATATCCTAGGACTTCCCTGGGCAAGCTGGGTGGTAATCTGAGCAGATGTAAAGACCTTGTTGGAGGTGTCCATCTGTCTGTCTGTCTCTCTCTCTCTCTAATGGATGTACTTTATTTTTTTAAAGTAAAAGAAAAAAATCTTGAATGCTTTAGGTGATGGTAACTATTTAAAACCAAGATAATTTTTTCTTTTATTGACAGAGGACACATGCCAGAGAGAGAGGGAGAAAGAGAGAGAGAGAGAGAGAGAGAGAACCCCCAGTGGGGTATGGTCCCATGGCAACATGGCAATACGTTTTCCTCTATTTTGGGCACTCACAGCCATGCACACAGCATTTCTTTCTGTCTTGACATTTTTTTCCTTGTGTGTTTTTCAAGCAACCAGGGCTGGGATTCAAATGGCTTGGGCATGTGGGATCTGGTTTTCTTAACCACAGTGCTATGGGGTTGGCCCTCAAGGTAATGGTGAAGAATGAAAGCTTAATTTTAAAATGTGTAAGAATAGTTTGAACTCTAATTGGGTTTTTGAAATGGTCCTTCAGCTTCTTTCTTTAAGTTTTACTCCTACTGGACCAGCCAGGTGGCGTGGCAGTTAAGGTGACTGAATCACATATGGCCAACTACATGGTTCAAGTCCCAGACCAGTGACTTGAAAAAAAATATGCCTAGTGCATGTGTGTGCGTGCCCAAAATCCCAGGGGGAGAATGGAGGAGAAGGGATTGCAGCATGGCCACCCTGTTTGAGGAGTGCTTTCTTATTTCCTATCTCTCTCTGTCTCTCTCTCTCTCTGTGTGTCTGTCTCTCAAGTGAGTACACATCCCCTGTTAAAAAAATTAAAAAGAATTTTTTTTTGCTCCTAATTTATGTTATACACTGGTTAGAAAAGTAAATATAAAAGTCATGATATTGGGATCAGTAGTTGGCATAATGGCTATGTCGCTGGACTCCCATGTAGTTGACTGCAGTTCAAGTCCCAGACCCAGTGGTTTAAACTCATGCCGGGCGTGTGTGTATGCATGCCCAAGATCCCGAGAGGAGAATGGAGGAGAAGGGAGTGTGGCGTGGCCACCCGCCGGGGGGTGATTTCTTGCTTTTTGTCTCTCTGTCTCTGTCTTTCTGGCGAGCGCACGTGCACTATAGCATAAACCTCTAAAAAAAAAAAGTCATGATGTTTTGAGTTTCTATTTTCTCTTACCTGATATAACCTAAATTTAAAACTAATTTTCTCAATCAGTTTGATCCATCATATTTTTAAGAGTGACAGCAGCTTTAATAAGTAACAGTTGATGATCAAATCTGAGAAAGCATTCCAACCCAAAATGTTCTTGCTGTCTTTCTAAAGCGTTGAGCCGTTCAGGTTTAAGCAGGGCCAGATTTCTTCCATTTCATAGCTGGGGATGTTAGAGTAAATCAGTTCAACTGTTTTTCTATAAATAATTAAAAAAAAAAATCCCAGTGACCTTTTTCTACCCTCAAATAATTTTAAGAATAGTTGGGCATAAAACCTTCAAACTGTACATATTCACAGCCCTCTGAGGAATACAATAATTGTTAGTTTGAGAAAAAGCTTAGAATTTTTCTGAGCTGGAAAGATCTAATATTACATGTTTGCACATGTTTGGTATGTAACTCTTCATCTGCTGAGGAAAATTGATATCAGACTTTTATAGCATAAGTATAGATGCTATTTTTTTTACATTATTTACCATGTCATAGACCTTATGAAGGCATATGAAATTTATGCTATAACCTTTATATTAATGCTAAAACTTTACATCTGTTAAGCAATATAAAAACAGAGATCCACAACATTGCAAGAGTCATATAGAAAATCTTAGCAACGGTGACTCCAAAGAAATGGTCTCAGCTTTGCTCAGATTTCGCCAGAGAAGCCTGAGCGTGCTGGCGCTTCATGGGGAAGGGTTCCAGGGGGACCCCTGCATGAGATTTTCACACGCATTCTGCATCGGGCCCCAAGCACACTGCTGATGGTAGTGCGGCCAGGCTTCAGACACCCGGAGTTTAGAAATAATTTCTTTTAGTTCTGTTTAGGATGCTGAAGGTAGTTGGTTCGTCAATGCCTCATCTATATCTCCTAAATATCGGACTCCTACCTGAAATGCAAGACCTTTGTATCCTCTTCTTCTACAGCTCGGGTTCCATACTGCCCATCTTCGTCCTTGTCCTGGGGCGGAAACAGCTCCGTGTTGTGATTGGACCCAGGGTGCTGAACTACCATTGCTCTTATCTTAAGAGTTGTCTACACTCATTATGAGTTGAATTGTGTCCCTCGCCACCAAATTCATATGCGTGTGTGTGTGTGTGTGTGTGTGTAGTTTTCTTTCTTTTCAGGTTTTTGCCATAAGGCATGTGTGCTTGCTGGAGAGGAACAGAGACAATTAGAGGGAAAATGAGAAAGGCCATGCTGCGATTTCTTCTCCTCCGTTCCCTTCTCTGGATTCTGGGCACACATGTACAAGCGCCTCGAGTGATTTTCAAGACTCTAGGTCCGGGACTCAAATCATGGTTGGGCATGCAGGAATTCAGCACCTTAACTACCATGCCACTTATTTAAACTTCATTTATTATTATTCTTTAATTTGACCAGAGAGAGAGAGAGAGAAAGTGAGAAAACAATCCACCAGGTTCAGGACTCAAACCAGGGTTGGCCAGTAGGGAGTCCAATGACTTAACCATGACACTACCTGCCAACCACCTTATAATATATATTTAAAGCAATCTGGTTTCTTAAAAAAATAATTAACTTATTTTTAAAATTATTTTTATACATTATATTTAATCACAAGTATCTTTACAGTGTACAATGTTTCTTTTGTTTGGAGATGTTTTTGCTGTAGGGGGCGTGCACTTTCCAGAAAGACAGAGAGATAGGAAGCAAGAAATCAGTCCCCGGCGGGAGGAAGGGGGTATGGCCATGCCACAATCCCTTCTCCTCCATTCTCCTCTCGGATCTTGAGTATGCACGCACACATGCCCGGCATGAGTTTAAGCCACTGGATCCAGGACTCAAACTGCGGTCAACTACATGGGAGTTCAGCGACAAAGCCATTATGCCAACTCCTGGTCCCCAGTGTATAACATTTCTTTTTCTAGCACGATTACCATACATACCAGCCAAGACAAAGACTTTACTATCCACATCATCATCAGGAAATAGCTTTTCAATTTTTTTAGGTTATTATTAGTAGTTTTTCTTCTTCTTCTTATTTAAACATTCAATTGCTATTCCTCATTTGGCTTGTAAAGAGAATTTACCTAATATGAAATTCTTCTCAGACCAGTCCAGATGAGAATACTATACATATTATCATCAAGGTAATCAACCATTTCTGTGTCCCACAAATGTCATGCCTATTTTTTCTCCTGCTTTCCTTCTCTATACTCTTCCCTTCTCCTCCCACAAAAGAAATTAATTAACTGATTTATTTATTGTATTTATGATAGAGAGCATGTTCACACATACGAGAGAGAAAGAGAAGCATCCTTGGGGCCAGTAGGTGGCATGGTGGCTAGGTTGCTGGACTCCCTCATGACTGACCATGGTTTGAGTCCTGGACCTGGTGGCTTGCTTTCTCACTTTCTCTCTCTTGCTCTCTGCCTCTCTCTCTGTCTCTCTCTGGTGAGTGCATGTGTCTTGTAGCAAATTAAAGAATAATAATCATGAAAAGTAAAATTAAATAAATATTTCTTAAAAAATAATAGAGACGTGTTCTCCACAGGACTTGGTCACATGGATATTCGCTTCCTCTAGGCCAGCTCATCAGGATCCTGGGCACGAGCCACACTTGGTGTGTTTTTTCGGGCCAGCCAGGGTTGGGACTTGAACTGTTGTCATTGTGTAGCCTCCAGCTCTGGTGTTTGGCATGCTGCCAACTCTGGCACCAGATTCAGATGCTGAACCCTCAGTACCTCAGGAAGTAACTGTATTTGGAGAAAGGGTCTTACCAAGATAATCAGATTAAAATGAGGTCATTAGGGAGGGCTCTCATCTGATGTGAGTGGTTTCCTCGTACAGGGGAGAATTTGAACACAGACTTAGACACTCTTAGTTACAAGGCAATGTGAAGGCCTGGAAGGTGGCCGTCTATGAGCCAGAGAGAGGCCCGTACAGATTCTTCTCTTACAGCCCCCCAGAAGAAATCCTCTCTGCCAACACCTTGATCCTAGCCTCCAGGATCATGAGAAAATAAATGTCTGTGATTTAAACCCTCCAGCTGGTGGTCCCTTGTAGGTCAGTTTTAGCAAACTAATTTAACACTTCACAAATTCTCCCTTCCATTAACAACGCGTAATGACCCAGTCCGTTTCCTGTTAGAATTGGCCTGATCTAGATCTATGATCTATCAATATATCTATGCTTTTCTGTTTGTTTGTTTTTGCTATAGGGCGTGTGCGCTCGCCAGAAAGAGAGAGACAGAGAGACAGAAAGTGAGAAATCACCCCTTGGGGGGATGGCCACACCACAATCCCTTCTCTTTCATTCTCCTCTCAGGGTCTTGGGCACACACACACATGCACCCGGTATGAGTTTAAGCCACTGGGTCTGAGGCTTGAATCATATTCAACTGAATGGGAGTCCAGCGACATAGCCATTACGCCAGCTGCTGGTCCCAATATATCTATGCTTTATTTGCTTCAGATTTTTAATATTTTTTTCTTTTAAGAAATTGACCAACACAGGGGCCAGCAGATGGTGTCGTGGTTGCGTCTCTGGACTCCGACATGGCCAAACGTGGCTCAAGTCCTAGACCTGGTGACTTGAAAATCATGCTGGGTGTGTGTGCCTAAGATCCCAGGAGGAAAATGGAAGAGAAGGGATGGAGGCACAGCTGTTCCTCCTGGGAGGTGATTTCTCTCTTTTTGTCTCTGTCTCTCTCTCTCCAGCAAATGCACATGCCCTAAGGTAAAAATCTCTAATGAAAAGAAAGAAGAAAATTGACCACCACAGGACTTGTCCAGTAGCAGGGTGGTTAAGGGAGCTGGATTTCACATGGCTGACTGCTGTTTGAATCCCAGTCCCAGTGACTTGAAAAACACACTGGGTGGGGCCAGCAAGTGACATGATGGTAAAGATGCAGGACTCCTACATGACTGACGGCAGGTTTAAGTCCTGAACTTGACAGCTTGCTGTCTTACTTTCTCTGTCACTGGTGAGCTCTATAGCAAATTAAAAATGATAATAATAACAACAAATAACATTAAATAAATAATTCTTTAAGAGAGAAAAAAACAAGAAGAACACACTGGGTGCAGGTACCCCAAATCCTGAAAAACGGAGAAATGGAGGAGAAAGGATTTGGGATTGCTTTCTCCCACTTTCTTCTTCTGCTTTGCTCTGGGGAATGGATGTACCTTCTGGCAATTAAAAAGGATGAAGATTTTCAATGGAAATGCCCTATTTTCAAAAATTTCTTCTCTGCCAAATCAAATTTTAACAATGTCAAAAGTAGTGAAATCAAGTTTTATGCTCACTCGCCTTCCTTGGATAACTAACAAAGCAAATCTTTTAGATAGGACTAACATAAGAAGGATGAACAACTTGGGGGAAAAAATTCAGCAGCCTTGGGGAAAATAGGACTAGAAATTGAAAATTGAATCCATAGTACATTTGAGCTACTGAATGTGATTTGACTAAATGGGAGAGTGGCCTGGCTAATCCCCCCAACCACCGTCCATCTTCAAACATGGCACTGAAAGTAATGCTTGTCACTTAGGCTACTATTTCACTGTGGCTTTCAAGATAATATGCTGTCCATTTTTTAATAACATTTAACATGTTCATCTCCCTTTGACTGAGCACTTATAGCAAAATTATTAGTGCTCATGGCTTACTGCAGACAGTATTTATGCTGCTTCCAGAAGGCACTTTTATCTGTTGAGGGAAAAAAAAAAATCCCACCGTAGGATTTCCAACCTTTTAGGCTAACATCTGACTCTATTAGCTTCTAAAGAGAAGAACCATAAATAATCTTCCCATTCTACATTCTATGCTTTTAGCCAAAGCATTAATCATGGAGGTTTTTCTCTTTGCCTTATGAGAAAAACCAGCCTTGTAGCTTGAAAATTTGGTTTACAAAATATGGTTTTTAGGGTAGGCAGCAAGGGTGGTTGGAGGAAGAAAGAGGGGGAACTTTGCTGGACTTTTTGTATTAGGAAACCTTGGGAACAAATGGGCTTTTTCTTTCCAGGGCCAAATAATATCTCAGTGATCTCTGTAGTCATAAATTTGGGGGGAGGGGCGTTATAGTCACTTTCTCAGGTCATACGGGTGCCATTTATTCCTTATCGTAGCAATGCACTTGAGCTATCTTGAGTCCCTGGGCAGTTACTAGGCCTCCTGAAGAGCTTAGTATTTAAGTTTTTTCCTTTTTCTTTATTATGATAGAACACATGTGTACACATGTGAGAGTGAAAGAGAGAGCAAAAGGCAGAAAGACAGAGATGAACATCCTCCACAGGGTCTATCACACAACCATCTCCTCCTCCGGTCCTCCAGTGGTAAGATCTTGGGCAACTGGAGAAGTGCCTGGTGTGTTTCAGGCTGCCCAGCTAGGGATTCCAGCCCTTGGTCGCCATGTGGGATCCAGCTTCTCTTAGCAGCACATTTCTACTGTGTCATGGAGCCAGCTCCCAAAGAGCTTAGTGTTTACACCTGCTGTAAGGGTAACTTTAGAATATGATAAAGGCTAATGAACTTGTTAATTTTTTTAATTTCCAGAAAGCATGTTTCGCTCACCAGAGACAGAGAGAGACACGGATGGAGAGAGAGAAAGCCTCCCCTAGTGGAGCATGGTTACACTATCATTCCTTCTCATTCATTTCTCCATCCTGTTTGGATGTGTGTGTGTGTGTGTGTATGTTATTTTTTTGTCTGTTTTTGAGAGATTTTTGCTATAGGGCGCATGCCCTCACTGGAGAGACAGAGATACAGAAAGCGAGAAAACTGCCACCCAGAGGGATGGCCACACTGTAATCTCTTCCTCTCCCTTCTCCTTTTGAGATTTTTGGGCATGTGCACATATGTGCTTGGAGTGTTTCAAGTTGTTGGGTTCAGGACTCAAATCATGGCGTACCATGTGGCAGTCCAGTGCCTTAACCACTATGCCACCTGCTGGTTCTTGTTTATCTTTAGAGTTTGTTTTTAGAGATTTTTGCCTTAGGTGCATGTGCTTCCAAGAGACAGAGACAGAGACAGAGACAGAGACAGAGGCAGTGAGAAGGAAAGTGAGAAATAACCCCCAGGGGGGTTGGCCATGTTGGAATTCGTTCTCCACCATTCTCCTCCTGAGATTTTGGGCACATACTTACACATGACCAGCATGATTTTCAAACCACCAGCTCTGGGACTCAAACTGTGGTCAGTCAGGTGAAAATCCACCAATGTAATCATTAGCCCCCCAGTGTTTGTTTTTTGGTTGTTTTTTTTTTTTTTTTAGAGATTTTTGCTATAGGACACCTGTGCTCACCAGAGACAGAGAGAGACAGAGAGACAGAAAGCAAGAAATCATCTCTCAGGGAGGATGGCCATGCCACAATCCCTTTTCCATCCTCTTCTTGGGATTTTGGACATGCACACACTGTACCTGGTGTGAGTTTTTTTTAAAAAGAATAATTTTATTTAACTTTGTTTATTTTAATTTGATCAGAAAGGGAGAGGGGGAGAGAGAGAAAGAGAAAATAAACCACCAGGTCTGGGACTTGAACCGCGGTCAGCCATGTGGGAGTCCAGTATCTGTAACTACCATGCCACTTGCCCACCCCCACCCTCCCATGAGTTTTTAAGTCACCGTGTTCGGGACACGAACTGGGGTCGACTGTGTAGGAATCCAGTGATGAAACCATTATTCCATCTGCTGGTCCCACCAGTGTGTTGTTTTGGTTTTTAAAAATAATTATTTATTTTATTTTACTTATTCATTTATTTTAATTTGACCAGAGAGAGAGAGAGAGGGAAAGTAAGAAAGCAAGCCAGCAGGTCCAGGACTCAGACTGTCGTTGATCATGTGGCAGTGTCCAGTGCTTTAACTACCACACCACTTGGTGCTCCTCACACCCCAATGTGATTTTTAAGCTACCAGGGCTAGGATTCAACAGTAGTCAGTCATGTGGATTTGACTCCCTCAGCTCTAGGCTATGGGACTGGCCTTAACTTGTTTTTTTGGCTTGTTTTTTCCTTTTTAGGCTTTTGCCATAGGGCGTGTGTACAAGACAGAGAGAGGGAGAGAGAGAAATCACCCTCCAGGGGGACTGGCCATGCCTTAATCCCTTCTCCTCCATTCTCCTCTTAGGATTTTGGATACGCATACACATGCACCCCATGAGATTTTTCAAGCTACTTGGTCCAGGACGCGAACCACACAGCTGACCGTGTGGGATCCAGTTGTCTTAGCCACCATGCGACAGGCAGCCCCTAATTTGTTTACTAATATGGGCTATCTCTGAAATTCACATGCATACATTTTAATATTGTTAT
This sequence comes from Tupaia belangeri chinensis, assembly GCF_000334495.1. Taxonomy (NCBI): domain Eukaryota; kingdom Metazoa; phylum Chordata; class Mammalia; order Scandentia; family Tupaiidae; genus Tupaia; species Tupaia belangeri. The sequence continues at coordinate 2,170,412 of NW_006159518.1, read as the reverse complement.
TTTTCTCATCAATTAAGTGAAAGGTTTTCTTGGATACATTTCATTCCTTAAATAAGCACTTCATTTTTCTTACAAAATGATCTCAGGAGAGCAGTTTCAACACAATTCTAGATTTCTCGCTCTTCTTTTTCGAAAAAGAAAATATCGTCAGGAGTTAGCAGGGCAGGCCTTGAAGGTGCTGGTTCTTGTTCAAGCATTCATTTTGTCAGTCATTTTCTTCTTGAACTAGGTTTATGCCGGGTCAATAACTCACCTCAGAGCCTCGAAAACCACTTGTGCATTTTATTTGACCAATTGACAAAATCTGCCTTTTTAATTTTTTGTTAATGCTTCGCTACTATTTCTGATTTGACTTAGCTCAGACTTCTAGGGAACAGTTTAATTTGACTTGGGTTAACAGCAGTAACGCTGTAATTTAATAAATGGCAGTGTTATTCATCCTTAAATGTACATCTAGTCTTGAAGTCCTAATTTCTGTAATAGGCTGTAAATGGGAATAAAATGACTAAACTACCAAATAC
>NW_006159518.1:2159519-2169881 GCF_000334495.1 Tupaia belangeri chinensis | reverse complement strand
TACACTTTTGAAAATTGCTTTAAAAAATTAAACAGTACATCAGATTTTCCTTTTACTTTTCATGAATCTTGAAGAACTTATCACACGGTTTTCGCTTCAGTGTCTCTTGTCTCATTCTGTCACTCTCAAGCTTCTGTTCTCTCATCATTGAAATATTATTGTCCCCAAGAGACTTAACTTAATTGATAAGGAGAGATAAAGCCTTCTTTCCATTAAAGATTCGTGTATTTTCCCCTCTCTGATAACGAGAACTACATACTCCCAGTTCTCCCCCTTTATCTTGGCTACTTGGGTGCTTGGAATAAAATGCTATTCTCAGTTCTTACGAACCTATTTTTTTCTTTCGTTTTTCTCAATCCCGATTTATTTTGTTTCCAAACTTATTATTGTTATCGAAATTATCTTAAGAATGTGGTAGGTTACAGATAAAACTATTTTTGTTAAAATGATTGTGTGCTTTTCCAACATCCGCAGATTGACAAGGATTTTTTGAACACGATGTTGTAAAAACTGTGTTAGGTAATTTGAGGAATGAGACGCTGATGTAAGGCTTACCTAATACCAGAAAGTGCCCTGGTATTTTGACATCACAGAGAGAAGGGATGGAAAATCCTGAAAAGTACAAAGTTACTGGTGCCTTCAGATTAAGGGAATGGAGACAAAATACGAGTATAGGAAATAAATGTGCTGGAGGGACCAGCAATTAGCGTAATGGCTATGTCGTTGGACTCCAACGTAGTCGACCGCGGTTCTTGTCCCAGACCCGGTGGCTTAAAACTCACGCCGGGCACATGTGCGTGCGTGCCCAAGATCCCGAGAGGAGAATGGAGGAGAAGGGATTGTGGTGTGGCCATCCCCCTTGGGGGGGTGATTTCTCACTTTCTGTCTCTCTGTCTCTCTCTGTCTGTGTGGCAAGTGCACGCGCCCTATGGCAAAAAAAACTCTCAAAAAAAAAAAAATTAAAAGTGCAGGGCATGTGTGGGTGCATGCCCCAAATCCCGAAAATGAATGAGGGGCTTGCAGAGTGGATATCTCTCATGGGGTGGGGGGTGGGGGACTTTCTCATACGCACTATAGAAAAAAATAAAAGGAAAGAAAGGAAAAGAAAAAGAAAGCTGTGTTTTTCAGCCCAGCTCCATAGCTCCATGACCCAGTGGTAATGCATTGCTTAAGAGAAGCTGGATCCTGGGGCCACCAGGTGGCGTAGTGGTTAAGGCGCTGGACTCCCATGTGGTCGACCACTGTTTGAGTCCAGACCTGGCAGCTTGAAACTCACACTGGGCTTGCGTGCGTGCCTAAGATCCCGAGAGGAGAATGGAGGAGAAGGGATTGCAGTATGGCCATCTCCCCTGGGGGGAGATTGGGGTGATTTTTTTGCTTTCTGTCTCTGTCTCTCTCTGTCTCTCCAGCAAGCGCAAATACCCTGTAGCAAAAATCTCTACAAAAAAAAGTATGAAAGGATTCCCATATGACAACTATTGTCTGAATTCTCAGCCCGGTTGGCCTGAGACACACTGAACGTGTGTGAGTGCCCAAGGTCAGGTGGACTGGAGGACTACAGGAAGGGGTTTGTGGTGTGGCCAGACCCGGTGGAGAGTGCTCCTCCCTTTCATTCCCGCCCACATACATGTGGCTACACTCTATCGTGAATAAAGAAAAGGAAGTGAAATTTCTGAAGTGCCAGAGATTGTGGATCAAGATTTATTCTCACCAGAAGCAGCCTCTAATGGCATTCATGCTGTAAGTAGTGATTCTAAAAGTCACCTTGCCCCATCCTCTCATTTTGTACTTACTTTCATTAAAATTAGGCTTCATGGGCTGGCAAGTGGTGTGGAGGTTAAGGCAGCAGGATCCCAAATGGCTAACTGTACTGTTTGAATCCTGGACCTGGTGGCTTGAAAAACATTCCAGGCATGTTTGTATGGGTCTGGCCAAAAATCCTGAGGAGAATAGAGAAGGGATAGTGGTGTGGCCAACCCCACCAGAGGGTGATTTCTTACTTTCCCTATCTCTCTCTTCCTCTCCCACCACCCCATCTCTTGAGAGAACACACACCCTATAGCAAACTAAAACAAAATGAAACAAAAAATTAAGTCTCATAAAAGCACAAACCTTTGTTTTATCTTCTAGTTTATTCCAACTGTTTAAAAACAATGTTGGGCATATAGTAGGTGCTCAGTAAATCAAATGAGTTTGAATCAAATGGAGCCTGTTTTTGTCTATCATTTTCAATTTCTTTCTTTCACGTGGAATCGTCGTGCTGCAATTCCTTTCCTTCCATTTTCCCCTCCTTTTGGGTTGGGCATGGCCACGTGCCTGTTGTGTTTTTCAAGTTCCCGGGTCCAGGACTCAAATCTTACAGTCAGCCAAGTGAGATCCAGCATCCTTGACCATAAGAATGGTTGGCCCCAATTCCCTTTCTTTGGTTGATTTTATTTATGAGCGAGAGCTCGTGTGTGTATGAGAGAGAGAGAGAGTGCATGACATCCTCAACAAGGCTTTGTCACGCTGCGATCCCCTTCTCCCAGCCCTCGAGCTTGTCAGGATGTCGAGTGCGTGCGCACCTGGCACTCTTTCAGGTCCACTTAGGATCCGATCCTGGGGTTGGCCTTATGACTTCACTGACTAGCCTCTGTGTCTGGGCCACGTTTTTAATTCCTTTGCTCTCTCTCAAAGCATTTTAAATATGGGTAATTTAGATACTCCATTGTCTTATTAAAACCAATTCCTGTGTATAAATAATCATCTTTGTCCTACCTGCTGATTTTTTATCAAGGTCACTTATTTCTTGGTGTAGTTCATTATCTCTTACTGTAAACACATCTTTAGCAAGGGTTGTTTTCTTCTTCTTTTTTTTTTTTTAAAAGAATTATTTAATTTTGGAGGGATACGAAGACAGCATTGTTGAAAAAGGGGGGTAGTGTTATTACATTTTGATCAACTGGACCGGGTAGAAATGTTCACATATTGAAATGATCACCTTGTAAGCTAAATAATGTGATTGAATGTATTAAAAAAAGGTAAATAAAAATAAATTAAAAAAGAATGATCTAATTTGATTTATTCATTTATTTATTTTATTTTGACCAGAGAAAGACAGATACACAGAGAGCAGGAAAATGAGAAAGAAAACCACCAGGTCTGGGACTCGAACTGTGGTCGGCTATGTGGCAGTGTCCAGTGCCTTAACCATCACCCCACCTGCAGGCCCGCAAGGCTTATTTTCTATGGGAGTCTCTTGTACACTACATCGTTGAAGTGTGCCTATAGAATTTTTTCATTTCTCTCTCTCTTTTTTTTTTTTTGTTTGTTTTTTGCCATAGGGCAACAAAGAGAGACAGTGAAAGGGAAAGTGAGAAATCATCCCTGCAGGTAGGATGGCCATGCCACAGTTCTTTCTCCTTCAATCTACATTCACAGCTTCCCTGTGTTATTTTTGTTGCTTTCATAGCCAAATGTTAAAAAAATGAAATGTGGGGCCAGCAGGTGGTACAGTGGTTAAGATACTAGATTCCCACGTGGTTGACTGTGGTTTGAATCCCAGACCTGGCTGCTTGCTTTCCCTCTCTCTCTAGTCAAATTAAAAATAATAAGGGACCAGCAGATGATGTGCTGGTTATGTCCTGGACTTGGCAGCTTAAAATTCACACCTGGCACATGTGTGTGTGCATGCCCAAAATCCTGAGAGAAGAATGGAGAAGAAGGGATTGTGGTGTGGTCATCCTCCCAGGGGCAATTTCTCCCTTTCTGTCTCTTTGTATCTCTGGAGAGTGCACATGACTTATAGTAAAAGTTTCTCTCAAAAGAAAATTATTATTGGGACCAGCAGTTAGCATAATGGCTGTGTCGCTGGACTCTCATGTAGTCGACTGTGGTTCGTGTCCCTGACCCGGTGGCTTAAAACTCATGCCAGGCGCGTGTGCGTGCGTGCCCAAGATCCCAAGAGGAGAATGGAGGAGAAGGGATTGTGGCGTGGCCATCGCCCCTGGGGGGTGATTTCTCGCTTTCTGTCTGTCTCTGTCTGTCTGGTGAATGCATGCACCCTATAGCAAAAACGTCTCTTAAAAAAAAAGAGAAAATTATTCTTTAGAAAAAGCTAATGTTGACCAGATGATTGGTTACATATTGTCAACCAATTTCTGTTTGCTGGGAAATAGAGTTTAGTCTCTGACCTCACGTTTTACTGTGTAATGAGCTAGCCGACTACACTGATTGCGGATTTTCATGGTCGTGTGATTTGTGTACTGGCTTAAACTCTGGACATCATTGCAGCTGTCGCTTGGTAAAAAATAGGAAAACAGGCTTTGGGGAGCTTAGATTTCTAGAGTCGATGGGAAGGAGAAAACCTTGAATGCTAGGTTATTTAGAGGCTGTCTAAATTGAAAGGCCTATTTCTAATTTATTGGTAAGTTTAAAGATTCCTAAAGATTTGTCATTGGGGACACAAAATATGCATCAGAAACAAGAGTAGCCCGGTGGTGAGATTCTTCAGTTACAAAACTGAGATCAACACATGTTGCTAATAGATACCATGTGCCCTGCCCTACATTTGGGCTTTTTTTTTTTAGAGGTTTTTTTGTTACCAGAGAGAGAAGAGAGACAGAGACAGTGAGAGGGAAAGTGAGAAGTCACTCTCCCGGCGGGATGGCCATGCAGCCATCCCTTTTCTTCCACTCTCCTCCAAGGATCCGGGTTTGCACGTACACGCGCCTGGCATGCTTTTCTTTTCTTTTCTTTTTGGAGAGGTTTTAGCTATAGGGCGCGTGTGCTCACCAGACAGACAGAGAGAGACATAGAGACAGAAAGCGAGAAATCACCCCCTGGGGGCATGGCCACGCTGCAATCCCTTCTCTTCCGTTCTCCTTTCGGGATCTTGGGCACGCACGCACACGCGCCCGGCGTGAGTTTTAAGTCAACGGGTCCAGGACGTGAACCATGTTTGACTATATGGGAGTCCAGCGACATAGCCATTACGCTAACTGCTAGTCCCTTTTTTTTTGGAGGGGTTTTTGGTGGCACACTTTTCAAGTCACCGGGTCTGGGACTTGAGCTGCGGTAGACCGGGTGGGAGTCCAGCAACGTCACCACTATGCCATCTGTGGGATATTATTGCTGACAAAAGTAAAAGTAAGATTGGATGATGGAGAAGGGGTTCTCTCTCTACCTAAGGAATTTATAGCCTGCTCAGGGAACCATGACCAATAACTGGGAAAGGATAAAAGATTGTGTAATTAAGGGCCAAAGCATGTGTTAGAGACTAAGCGTCACAGGAAATCAGAGGCTAAACAGCACAGCAGGCTTCGCAGAAGGAAGATGGAACTCCAAAGTATTGTGATTTAGAGAGGGCAAGAATATGCCTTACTGTCTTGGTAGCCACTGCTTTTAAAAATATGTTAATTCATCACCAGCAGATGGGGTAATGGTTACATTGCTGGATTCCCACATAGCCTACCATGGTTTGAGTCCTGGACCAGGTGGCTTGAAACTCACGCTGGGCACCTGTGCGTGCATGCCCAATCCCAAGAAAGAATGGAAGAGAAGGGGTTTCAGGGGGGTGATTTCTTGCTTTCTTTCTGTCTCTCATGCCCTATAGCAAAAATCTCTCTTAGGGACCAGCAGTTAGTGTAATGGCTATGTCCCTGGACTCCCATGTAGTCGACCGTGGTTCGAGTCCCGGGCCCAGTGGCTTAAAACTCACGCCGGGCACATGTGCGTGCATGCCCAAGATCCCGAGAGGAGAATGGAGGAGAAGGGATTGTGGCGTGGCCATCCCCCCTGGGGGATGATTTCTCTCTTTCTGTCTCTCTGTCTCTCTGTCTGGCGAGCGCATGTGCCCTATGGCAAAAACCTCTCAAAAAAAAAAAATTCTCTTAAAAAAAAAAAAAGGAATAGAAGAAAAAAAATTCTTTAACTTCTGTATTAAACCAGTCAATATGCACTATGGTTTCTTCATTCAAATTGTAGGCTTTCTGCTGGGCTTCCTTTTAGTTTTGCTATAGGGCACACATGTTCACCAGAAAGAGAGAGAGAAAGTGAACAATCACTCCCTGGGGGATGGCCATGCTGCAATCTCTTCTACTCCATTTTGCTCTCGGGATTTGGGGTACTCACGCACACGTACCTGGTGTGCATTTCAAGCTGTTGGGTCTGAGACTCGAACTGCATAGTTGGCCATATCGGATCCAGCTGCCTTTACCACCATACCACTAGCTGGCCCTGAGAGGCTTTTGTGTGTTTGTTTGTTTTTGCCATGGGGTGCCTGTGCTTGCTTGAGAGAGACAGAGAGAGGGAACATGAAAACTCACCCTCCAGGGAGAATGGCCCCCACCCCAATCTCTTCTTCTAGGATTTTGGGCACACATGCTCACACGCTTGGCATGATTTCCAAGTCATCAGGTCTGGGACTCAAACCGCGAGTGGGAGTCCAGTGCCTTAACCACCGTGCCACTTTTGCTGACCCTCTGAGAGGATTTTTTTAAAAAAGAATTATTTTATTTAAATTTATTTTATTTTTTTACTTATTTTAATTTGACCAGAGAGGGACAGAGCGAGAGAGAGAGAGAGGGAAAATGAGAAGGCAAGGTGCCAGGTCCTGGACTCAAACCACAGTTGGCCATGTGGGAGCCCAGCACCCTCAACCACCATACGGGGGCTCCCGCTGCCCCCCTCTAGAGGTATTTTTGATGGAGTCTTCCCATTGTGATCCTCTGTTCCTTCCACCAAGTTAGCTAAGACCACAGGTCCATGCCACTGCCCTTGACCTTAGTACCTCCAGTAATTGAACTCGGGCCTTCCTTGTGGCCCAGCCGCTCAATGGCACCCTACTGCTTGCACCACCATGTCTAGACCGTGGTGTGTTTTTGTTTTGTTTGCTATAGGGTGAGTGTGCTTGCTGGAAAGAGACTGAGAGGAAGAGAGAGAGACTGAGAAAGCACCCCCCACACACATTGTACCTTCTCTGCCACTCTCCTCTCAGGATTTGGGCATGCACGTACACACACCCTATGTGTTCTCCTTTCTTTCTTTTTTATGGGAGAGGTTTATGCTATGGGGCACGTGCACTCGCCAGAAAGACAGAGAGAGACAGAGAGACAGAAAGCAAGAAACCACCCTCCCCAGGGGGGATGGCCACACCACAATCCCTTCTCCATTCTCCTCTTGGGATCTTGGGCACTCACGCACACATGCCAGGTGTGAGTTTAAGCCACGGGATCCAGGACTCAAACCGCAGTCAACTACATGGGAGTCCAGCGACATAGCCATTACACCAACTGCTGGGCCCACAATATGTATCTTTATGTATAGATTTGTATACAAAAAGATCTTGATGCCACAATCAACCCCATCTCAGCCCCAGCCCACCCCAGGTCATGGGCATACATGTGTCCAGTGTGTTCAGAGAGGTCTCTGGACTCTTGCCATGTGTGTCAACTTCGTTTTTTTTTTTGTTTTTTGAGAGGTTTTTTGCTATAGGGCACGCGCGATCACCAGAAAGACAGAGAGAGACAGAGAGACAGAAAGTGAGAAGTCACCCCCTAGGGGTATGGCCACACCGCAATCCCTTCTCCTTCTTTCTCCTCTTGGGATCTTGGGCACGCAGACGTGCCTGGCATGAGTTTAAGCCACCGGGTCCGGGACTCGAACTCTGGTCGACTACATGGGAGTCCATTATGCTAACTGCTGGTCCCTTGTTCAATGTTTTATAGATATAATTTATATTATATTTAAAAAGTAAAAATGTACCAGCAGCTCAACTGCTGCCCATGTAGTGTCTGGATGTTTAAATGAAAACTGTTCAAATTCACTTCTAGCAATTGTGATTTTTATTTCTCCCAGGCAGAAAATATATCGTTTCTTTCCCAGTGGTGAGTGCCAGGTAGACCCAGCAGGGCTGTGCCTCTGTGTAGCCCAAAAGGATTCTGGGAGAATGGGAGCATTGAAATAGAAGTAGGGCATTTGACTTCATCTCTAAGTCTTACCAGCAGGCTCTCCTAAGTGTGAGCTGCTACTATGAACGTCTTACCACTCTTTTCCTCCCTTTCTCCCCACCCTCGTTGCAACAGAAGTCACAGAAGTAAGCTGCGGCAGGGTAGGACGACAGTGTATGAGAACATTGAAAGGTGAAATCCGTTTGAGAAAGTAGAGGCACCCATCCATGAGCTTTTCTGTCATCCTGGGACTTTCTGTCCCCCGCCCTTGTGTGGGCCCAGAGTTAACAAGACTTTTTTTTTTTTTTTTCACCTGAAAATGCAGCAAATGCTCTTTTGAGAAAAAGTACAAACTTTAGTGTTTTTGTTTGTTTGCTGTTTAGCTGCCAGAGGGCACATGTGCTTGCCAGAGAGAAACAGAGACAGAAGTGGGGAGGAGGAAGCACCGCCATGGGGTGTGGTCATGCAGCGTCCGTATCTCAATTTCTCCATCTCGCTGGCATTTGAGGCCCGTGTGCATATGGGCTTACTGTGTTTTTTCCTTTTTAAAGAATTATTTTATTTAACTTTTATTTATTTATTTACTTTAATTTGATCAGAGAAGGACAGAGTGAGAGAGAGAGAGAGAGAGGGAGTGGGGGGGGAAAGTGAGAAACCAAGCTACCAGGTCCAGGTCTTGAACTGTGGCTGGCCATGTGGGAGTCCTTAACCACCATGCCACTTACCAGCCCCCTTAGTATGTTTTTCAAGTCTCCAGGTCCAGGATTCAAACCATAATTAGGCACATGGAATATGGCTGCCTTAATGACTAGGCTATGAGGCCTTCGTGCCATAGGACGTTTGCTGAGAGAGACAAGAGAGGGAAAGTGAGAAATCAGTCCCTGGGGGAATGGCCATGCCGCCATTCCTTCTCCTCCATTCTCTTCTAGGGATTTTGGGCACGCACATACACATGCCTGGTGTGCCCTTTAAGCCGCTGGGTCCGGGGCTCACACCACAGCCGGGAGTGCCATGCCTTCTTCACCACACCATCTGCTGGCCCATGCCCATGACTTCTAACTGTACCTGAACCATGGGTGTAGATGACTTAAAAATGCCTCAGGGTAAGCCAGCAGATGGTGGTTAAGGTGCTGGATCCCACATGCCTGACTCCACAGTTCAACTTCTGGACCTGGCAGTTTGAGAACCATGCTGGGCACGTGTGCATGTGTGCCCAAGATTTCGAGAGGAGAATGGAGGTGAGGGGATTGCAGTGTGGCCTCTCCAGTGGGGTGTGACTTATTCCTTTCCCTCTCTCTCTCTGTCTCTCTTCTGTGAGCCCACACACCTTGTGGCAAAAATCTTGAAAAAAAAAAAAAAAGGCTTAGGTGTGTACTCTAAGCCAGTGTTAGCAACGGACTTTTCGCATCAGGAAGAGGAAGAGCCAGTCTCACTGATGTCCTCACGGATGGATTATGTCACAGGCTGTGCCAGCCAGCATTTGAATTGTGAATAGTGCAGTTGTAGGAAGAGAAGAATGAAAATAAACACAAGGAATGAAAAAGATGGAGGAAGATTATAGGTTCTGCCTATACAGTCTCCGGCGGAACACAGCAGCGGAGTCTAGCTCCAGACAGAGGTGTGTGCGGGCTCCAGCTGCAGGTAGTAATTGAAATCTATATAGACTTTGGCCGCACCGTGACCACCACCCACATTATCCCCATAATCTCCCAAGCCAGACCTGCCATTACGCGTGATACGATCTTGCTCACAACAGGGGCTACTAGTTAGACCGAGCTCCAAGGTGGTCACTAGAATGCCTGATGGAAACCAAGGACAAAAAGAACATCTTGAAGAATGGAGAGGACAATTAGAGGGGCTGACAGGTGGTGTGGTGGTTAAAGGTGCTGGATTCTCACATAACCAGCTATGGTTCAAGTCCCAGACCCAACAGCTTGCTTTCTCGCTTTCCCCTTCTCTCTCCTTCTGTCTCTGAATGGTCAAATTAAAAAGAAATAATAAAATTAAAATAACAAATGGAATTAAATAAATAAATAATTATTAAAAAGAAAAGAAAAGGACAATTAGAATCTGCTTGCTGTGGTTCCTCTGCATGCTTGCGTAGCAATGGGAGGGGTGTTTCCCAGGGATAGTTCCCCTCAGAGCCTCCCCAGGTTGGATCTACATGATCAAGAATAGAGAGTGCATGGAACCAGCAGTTAGTGTAATGGCTATGTCGCTGGACTCCCACATAGTCGACCGCAGTTCGAGTCCCGGACCCAGTGGCTTAAACTCACGCCAGGCACATGTGCATGCGTGCCCAAGTTCCCGAGAGGAGAATGGAGGAGAAGGGATTGCGGCATGGCCAGCCCCCCTGGGGGCTGATTTCTCGCTTTCTGTCTCTCTGTCTTTCTCTGTCTGTCTGGCGAGCGCACGTGCCCTATAGTAAAAACCT
>NW_006159518.1:2156309-2159192 GCF_000334495.1 Tupaia belangeri chinensis | reverse complement strand
CGAGTGCGCAAACGCTCCTAATAACAAAAAAAAAAAAAAAGAAACAGAAACAGAATAGAGTGCTTGGGGACTAGCAGGTGGTGTGGTGGTTAAGGTGCTGGATTCCCACATAGTTGACAGTGGTTCAAGTCCCGGACCTGGCAGCTTGCATTCTTACTTCCCCTTTCTCTCTCTCTCTCTCTCTCTGTCTTTCTCTGGTCAAATTAAAATAATAATAATGACAAATGGAATTAAATAAATAAATTATTATTTTAAAAAAGATTTTAAAACAATAGAAAGTGCTTTACAGTAATATGTGTCAGTGACTATGTCTGCCATGATCTTAAAGATCTCTTTCTTTTGAAGAGATATAGTACATCCCATATAGCTCTAGTGTAATACAACTTCAAAAAAATGATCACTGGGACCAGCAGTTAGCGTAATGGCTATGGCCCTGGACTCTCATATAGTCGACCACGGTTCGAATTCTGGACCCGGTGGCTTAAAACTCACACCGGGCGTGTGTGCATGCATGCCCAAGATCCCAAGAAGAGAATGGAGGAGAAGGGATTGTGGCATGGCATCCCCCCTGGAGGGTGATTTTTTGCTTTCTGTCTCTCTGTCTCTCTCTGTCTGTCTGGCGACAGCACACGTGAGTTTTAAGCCACCGGGTCTGGGATGCAAACCACATGGGAGTCCAGTGACATAGCCATTACGCTAACTGCTGGTCCCTATGATGGACAATTTTACACCTGACCTCATGTGATGGGTTATAGTAAAAAAGATACGATACGAAATATTATATGAAATTACCACTAAGCTATGTATATAAGACGCATAGGAATCATAAATGATTAGAATCTATGCCTAAACACAAATAATATTTTGTATTATTGTGTATTATTATATATACAATAATACATTATATAATCCAATATATACACAATAATACATCATTGTATATGTGCAAATCTTCTAAATCTGAAATCTAAGAACCCTCTGATCCCAGGCATTTTAGGGATCAACCTGTCTGTGAAGAGCCCTGCTCTGCTTGCCTAATCCTAGGCTCTTTACAACCCTGACTGCTGTTAGATACGCATGATGGGAGCCACTCTTGGGGTTTGCCATAGGGCACGGGCTCTGGCTGGAGAGAGACAGAGAGAGAGCAAGTGAGAAATCACCCTCCGGGGGGGTGGCCACGCCGCGTCCTTTCTCCATTCTCCTCTCAGGATTTTGGGCATGCATGCACGTGCTCTCAGTGTGATTTTCGAGCTGCTAGGTCCAGGACTCAGACCGTGGTAGACCCTGTGGGTCCATACCTTAACCACCAAGCTACCTGCTGGCTGCAGGAAGTCACTTTTATTTTTAGCAATTTTTTTTTCTGCAGGGCATGGGCACTCGCCAGAGAGAGAGAGAGAGAGAGAGAGAGAGAGAGAGAAATCACCTCTCGGGGGGGGGAATGACCTCACTGCAATCCCTTCTCCATTCTCTTGGGATTTTGGGCATATACACACACACACACACACACATGTGCCTTGTGTGAGTTTTGAGCCCCTAGGTCAGGGACTTGAACCATGGTCCACCACATGGGAGTCCAGCAAAGTAACCATAATGCCATCTGCTGGTCCTGGTCACTTTTTTATTAAGCACCTGGTCCAGAACCCAAAAGACCAGACTAAAAATCAAAATAGAGTCACTATGTTCCATGTCACCAAATCAAAGCTAAGTTGTTATTTGACTATCTAAGAAACTGGGAAAATGAGAGCTTTCAGACAATATGATAATAAAATTCTCTTTATTTTATTCCTTTTAAAAATAATTATTTGATTTTGTTTACTTATTCTTCTTCAGTTTGACCAGAGAGAGACAGATAGACAGAGGGATAATGAGAAAGCAAACTGCCAGGTCCAGGACTCGAACCGCAGTCAACAATTTGGGAGTCCAGTGCCTTACCACCATGCCACCTGCTGGTCCCATTTCTCCATTTAATTATTTTTTTTAAAAAATGTAGGGGACAACTGGTGGTGTGGTAATTAGTGTGCTGGACTCCCACATGGCCGACCAGTTTGAGTCCTGGACCTGGCAGCTTGCTCTCTCTTTTTCTCTCTTCAAATTAAAATAATAATAATAATAACAACAATAATAAATAAATAAATAATTTTATAAAAGGTTTAAAAATAATTTATTTAATTCCATTTGTTATTTTTAAAAATAATTGTTTTATTTACCTTCATTTATTATTATTGTCATTATTATTTCCAGCTTGATCAGAGAGAGACAGAGAGAGAGAGAGAGAGAGAGGAAGTGAGAAAGCAAGCCACCAGGTCCGAGACTTGAACCGTGGTCGGCCATGTGGGAGTCCAGCACCTCTAACCACCATGCCACCTGCCGGCCCCCCATTTGTTTTTTTTAAAAAAAGAGATTTTTGTTATAGGGAGCATGCATTCATCAGAGAGACAGAGAGACAGTAAGCAGAAATCACCCTCTAGGGGATGGTGACGCTTCAATCCCTTCTTATCCATTCTCCTCTCGGGATTTTGGGCATGCATGTACGTGTGCCTGGTGTGAGTTTTCAGCCGCTGTGTCCAGGACTTGGACTATGGTTAACTACGTGGGAATCTAGCAACACAACCATTACGCCACCTGCTGGCCCCTTATTATTTTTTTTAACTTGACTAGAGAGAGCCAGAGAGAAAGCAAGAGAGCAAGTCGCCAGGCCTAGGACTCGAACTGTGGTTGGCCATGTGGGAATCCGTCTAGTCACCATGCCACCTGCTGGCCCCTCTCTATTTAATTCTTTTTTAAAAAAGAATGATTTATTTTATTTATTAATTCACTTATTTTCACCTGACCAAACAGAGACAGACAGAGAGAGAGAGAGAGAGAGAGAGAGAAAGCAAGCCA